>NW_009228065.1:1018-1274 GCF_000690835.1 Fulmarus glacialis | reverse complement strand
CTCCGAGGGGAAACCCTTTGATTAAGGCGCCAGAGATAACTTGGGAAGTTTCCTACAGCGGCGAAGGCCATGCGCTCCCTCAAGCTTCCCGAGGATGTGAGCCGGCCAGGCAGCCCTCCCTCCCCTCCGGCACCTCTGATCACCCTTGAGGGCGAGCGGTACGGGATCAGGATTTCCTCCGTGCTGGCCCCCACCTCCCTCGCGCAGGGCTGCGAGCAAGCAGGCGCCAATAACAGAGATAAACGCTTATGAAACA
>NW_009228065.1:631-925 GCF_000690835.1 Fulmarus glacialis | reverse complement strand
TTAGCGTTCACCCCCAGGGACCAGACCCAAAAGGAGAGCATCCATCTATGTCACCGCTCTACCTCCTCCTCGATGCCAGAAGTGGGAAATGCCAGGAAGGGAGGGATGGGGTCTGGGCCAACCGCCTTACCTTGGAGAGGAGAGCTGGGGGTGCCGTCACCAGCAACTCCGGCGGGGTCATGCTCTTGCCGGCCAAGACCACAGCACCGCACTCGGCACAAGCGCCGATGGTCAGCTGCTTCCCGTCATCCACCAGCAAGCTGTTGGCCACGCGCAGGGCGGAGGGGGCGGACG
>NW_009228065.1:0-222 GCF_000690835.1 Fulmarus glacialis | reverse complement strand
CACCGGCAGAGAAGACCTGGTGGTACCTCCCCAGGAAGCTCTGCACCGAGGTGATGAGCTCCTCGTTGTGGCAGGCCCTGTACATGGCCCACAGGTCCTGCAAGACCCCGAAGCACTTGCGGCAGCTGCTCACCTCCCAGTGCTTGTTCAACCCCTTGGCGCTGGGCGGGCAAGGCAGGAGGCTGAGGAAGGGGAAATGCATGGTGCTCTTCGCGTTGCCGT
>NW_009228064.1:14759-15340 GCF_000690835.1 Fulmarus glacialis | reverse complement strand
AGTAATTAAAAAATATATATGTATGTATATGTGCGTGTATATATATGTATTTCTTCAACAACTGTGCAGTAAACCGGCATGTATAACACTTTGGTTTTGTCGATGTTATACATGACAGCAAAGCCATGCCATTTTTACAGGTTTCTAGGAAAGAAATATGAAAGAAAGGAAATTCACTCCTTGTAAATTGGCAGAAGGGTGAATCAACCTCAAACCAAAGGAAGGTCTAAAGTTCTCAAGAGATCGCAGTCACCCATAGCCTTTTTCGCTCCAGAACCTCTAGTATGAAAAGGTGTTGCTGTCTTTAATTACTAAAAAATACCCAACAACTTATACTTAAAAGAATTCTGACGACCAATGAAAGAAAGGAAATTCACTCCTTGTAAATTGGCAGAAGGGTGAATCAACCTCAAACCAAAGGAAGGTCTAAAGTTCTCAAGAGATCGCAGTCACCCATAGCCTTTTTCGCTCCAGAACCTCTAGTATGAAAAGGTGTTGCTGTCTTTAATTACTAAAAAATACCCAACAACTTATACTTAAAAGAATTCTGACGACCAAATATTTGAGGATATGTAATTCAT
>NW_009228064.1:0-14718 GCF_000690835.1 Fulmarus glacialis | reverse complement strand
TGTGGAATTAGTAATCTCAATATATTTTTATATTTATTTGTATTAATGACAGGTGGTAACCTTCTCAGTACAGTCTGGATATAGACCTTAAGCTTAAAAATAGAAAGTTCATCTTGTAGTACAATTTTTCTTTTTCAGGCATGAAATGGATGAGTTAGAGAAATGGTTTTATCAGTACATAGGCATGCTGTAGTGCACTAAAAGGAACATTTATCAGTACAGAAACATGGAGAATATTTATAGGAGAGCTTCTGCTTGTCAGAGAATGTATTTTATGTATTTAATGAAGTGATATAACTTGCAGAAAGTGATATAATATGCAGAAAACCCATGAATTTTTATTTATTTATTTATTTTTCTGAACATAGAGTACTTGATATTTGAAGATTGCATTTTCCTTCCTTTGGGATCCAAATTTTTTTTCTTGAATTCCCCAAAGTATTTCTGAGATTATTCATCTAGAGATTTTTTTCATATGCTAGTATTTAAAGATCTAAATTTATTATCAATAAGATTTAATAGTTTCAACTATATATATATATTTTACAGAAAAGCTGGTTGCAGAAGTACTGAGTCCCCAAATGTCAGATTATACAGCCTCCCACACAGCCACTATTTTTAGGAGGAACATGGCTGTCTGCCAGCTTTCACAGAGATGGGTAGGAGGCAATAGTGGGGATAAATTCACAGTAGTATAAAAACCTCAGAAAGTTTGTGAATCATTTGGGTTCAAGTTTCCTCAGAAGTTTCTTTACAGTGCTTCTGCACTCATGAAGTTCAGACAAACCAATGTTTTGCCTCAAAATCAGTCTTAGATACCAAATTTGTCAGTTTTCAACAAGGCATATTTTGTGGAAAATAATTGGACTTCAACAAAAATTATGCTATCCTTAGGAAACTATTGGTCACTAGCGATTTCAAAGTAGCCGGACTAATGCATGGTGTGTTTGAATTTTGCATGAGCAGATATGATTTTCTACATACTCACTGGCATGAAGTTTATGGTGAGGTGTTTCTGATAAATGATATGTGTCTACCGTTTGCTTTTTTTTTTTCTTTCTTTGCTACCAGCAGCATAAAGTTGATAATGTGATTGAAGTAGCTAAAGCAATCTGCAGTGTCCTCTGTTTTGTGGAAACCAGAAACGTTACTGATGCAGTCGAGAAACTCCGTGCAGTGCCGTTGGTGAAAGCACAGGTAAGAGGTGCAAGTTGATGTCCTATTTTTCCCTTTAAAACTGGAGCTTGAATGGGTGTCACTAATTTTCTGATTGATCAAGGCCATTCTACTGTCTTACTACATATTCTCCTTCTAACAAGCATTAGGTAGAATCACTATAAAAAAAAGAAAAGATTGTTGACAATGTATGACAAAGGAGCAACAGAAGACGTGTCCTGTGTTTAACTGTAACTGATATGCCCCTCTGGTTGTTCTTTCGTGTTCCCACCAAACATACAAATCTCTGCTTTGCCACATTACCTATTTACCAAATTATGCAATTTCAAAGTATTTGATTTTTATATATTTAGCATAGGTTGTTAACAATAAAAAAACATTCCTTCTGTAAATGTTCCTTAAATTATGAGTTTTTCAGATAGAAATGCCTCTGCTATTTATGCAAAGAAGGACCAGCATCATATAGTCCTGATTTTAGCTGGAATACTCACTCTTAAAACATTGAGGTCGGTTTTCCACGGGGTTACTATGTAATTGTGAACTGTGACTTTGGAGGGCAGTATCTGTTCTCAGTTTTGTTATCAACCA
Organism: Fulmarus glacialis; assembly: GCF_000690835.1. NCBI lineage: Eukaryota > Metazoa > Chordata > Aves > Procellariiformes > Procellariidae > Fulmarus > Fulmarus glacialis. The sequence goes on along the minus strand of NW_009228064.1, from coordinate 12,954 downwards.
CTTTGGTATGACCTCAGACCAAGTCATTATAACCTGATTTACAGAAGTTCTGAGCACCCAAAAATTCTTTTGAAGTCAGCATCTTGGAAATAGAGGTGCTCAGCAAATTTGAAAATCAAGCTATTAATCGGTTGGATTTAGTCTGGTGTAACCTTAAGTCATGCTAATTCTTTCCCACCCTAATGAAATTCCCTCTTCACACTTTTTTTAAAAGTTTAATAAGTTACTAAGGAATTTTTTTTCTTTCCTTGTATGGTCTCTCAGTCCCGTCATTCTTTCTCACAGCAAACATTGTTTAGAAAAACATGCCAAACTGGGCAAGATGCTTGTGTTCTCAGACTGTTACCTGCTTACAAAACTTCTTCATTCTCTTTGTTGTTTTGTTTTGTTTTGTTTGGGTTTTTAGCCCATGGCTTGTGATATGTGTAAGAACATCTAGGACAGGAAGGTAAACAATGGGGTAACTGGTGTTAACTGAGTTAACTAGGAGTGTTAATTAGAAACATGCCTAGCTATATAAGTGGAATTTATTTAATTATGCCTGATACACAGTTTGAGGTCCCAAACATAAGACTGGGGAAAGCTAGCATAACTTTTTTATAACATTTCTTGTGTCATAGGAGTGATATATAGCTAATTAATGACATACTGTCATCCATCTACACTTACTCTTGACAGGTTCAAACCCTCAAATACTCATCATCTTATAAGGGCAAACTTCTTCCTGAGAGGTGAAAAGACTCACCAAAGAGCAGAAAGTATGTTAGTTGAAGAGGCTCTAGTGATGCTCAGAAAACATCTTAAATCTCTGCATTCTTAGCCTCTGTTCATTCGTCTTCGACAGGGGGCGGGGAGGGAACAGCTTTCAACTTAAGTAAAGTATAGGACCCAAGTAAACAAACTCTAGAACATCAGTGTAGCTCTCTGCAGGTCTGGGTTGTAAGTAAATCCCTGCACCATGTTTCTGGAACAGAGGACACTAGAGATCACAGAGCAGACATCGCTGCATGGCCCTGGGCAGAACCAACTGTGGCGTTCTGGAATTAGTTATATATACATATAACATTAGTCTCTCTGAAGCTTGGCAAGTATTGTTAAGGACCAAGCTGCAAGAAGCCACATAGTTCTAGTGGTTTTTTTGTGGTTGCTCAGGGCTGACCAGCTGATTCATTTAAGCCCCTTCTCTTGCTTCCCGTCTAGGTCATGGCTCACTGTAAATCTTGTTTCTATAGCATCCTAAATCTTTTCATGTCCACTTCAGCATCAATTATTAGAAGTCACTATTCTGGGTAAATTCCAGCATAAATGGGTCTGTGACAGCACACATTTTATCTGGCATGTTGTTGATTTCCACAGAAATAAGAATCTCTCCATTTAAGAAAAGTTCTTCCTGTATATTAGAGGGCAAATACAGTAGATATAGATAAAGAGCTTGGTCCAGTAAAAAGATATATAGGACAGTAACAGAACATGTTCTCATTTAGGAAGGAATTAGAGCAGAAGAAATGTATTGGGATTAATTTGTTAAAAGATTTATTTTGGAGTTAAGAGAAATTGAGAGTATTTTCTCTTTGAGTGTTCAGGTCAGCTCTGTGAACCCAACGTGTAAACTGCCTCCTATGACTGGCTTATATTTACTGAGTATCCCCAAGTCCATTTTCAGCCCCATCCTCTCTGAATTCCAGCAGAGAGATAGAGATAGTGGTCAATGAGCCAAAACAGTTCCTGTTAATGTGGCCTGTCCTGAGCAATCAGAAAACCCCACGTCATGTCATGAAGAATAAGATAATGGGGTAAAACCCAAAAAGTTCAGGTCATCTTTTTCAATTCTAAGGTTTCTGTTGATGTTCTCGTTTGCTTCTGCTTCTCTTCTGAGTCACTGTCATATAAATACTATTTTTGTTTTAGAGATGAAATGATTGTTACTAGGCAAATAATTGAATTATGAGCTGATCTATCCTGTTGTAAAAACAAACAAACACCCAAAACAAACAAACAAAAAACCCAAAACAAACAAACAAAAAACCCTGCTCCAAGTGTTCCCAGCTTGCCATCACTCATTCTCCAGCATGTGTCCAATTTCCAACTCCACTGTACAGACAGTCTCCAATATATACAGGTTCTGCAGAACCAACTTCCATGTACTTCCTCACACAGAGGGAGTAATACGCTTTCCTTTTTCTGTTTTACCTATTTAAATTGTAAGCTCTTCAGAGCAAGGAACACCTCTCCTTATCTATATGTACAGTATCCAGCACAGTAGAGTGCTGGTCCTGGCTGTAATCTCTAGAGGCTAAACATGATAAGTGGTGGTGGTGATGATGATAATGATGGTGTTTGCTCATGTGTAATGAGCGAAATGATACTGTTCCTGAATACCCTCTTCTGAATGTTAAAAAGATTCTGTCCTGATTGAATATTTTATCACTAGTCTTAAAATATTTTTCTGTCCTAATATGCACATAAGAAGCTGCTTGTTTCCACATTTCTCTTGGAGAATACTGACTAGATTGTTACTCAGTTTTTAAAGTTTTTAAGTTATTGAGGTTTTGTTCCCTTAACATTCCCTTCCAGGCTTGGTTAACTGAACTAGTTGTCTGTCCCTTGAAGCCTTCCTGTAAAGGCTGACTATGACCTTGACTGACACCCCTTTCCCCCTTACTCCCTCCTTGGTGAAGCAGACCTGACTTCAAATAAATGGGGGGGATAGGGGGGAGGAAGTAAAAAAAAAAAAAAAAAAAAAAAGTCAACTGTTCCTGCACCAGCAAAACGCCGTTGCTGCTGCTTACTTTTTACTCCTTTGAGAAATAAGTGCTAGGACAGTTGATTAAGCTTCAGCAATCTAGAAAAAGTTCAGGTTTGATTTTATGAAGAGCTTTATCTTTCTCAGCAGCAACAGAACTATAAATGTCATAAAAGCAGTAAAATATATTTCTGCATGTTCTGTAACTCGAACGCTGTTCCATTTTATGAAAATAGGGATTACACATGATATGCAACTACCTCATGTATAGAACAGTATATAAATATAACAAATCAGAACAGTATATAAATATAACAAATCAGATTTTATCTATATTTATCAATATTTATACAAAGACAATGGACCATCTCTCCTGTTTGTATCAACATATGTAGCCAAAATTAGTACCCAGCAGTTGAATGTTTGATGGAGTACCAACTCCTCCAAACCTTTGAGTTAAACTCATACTGAAGTTTTAGGGGCATTTTATGTGAATTCTGGGTACTGACGAAATGATTAAGTACTGCAATATTAGCATATCTCGTCAGTCTGCTTGAATTCTTTCTATTACGTTCATCAGCATAGTAGCCCCAAGACTTTTTGTTAGGTGGAAGAGAGGCTTTTTTCAGACAAGCAGGTAACTTGCACCACAAGTAAAGTGAAATTTTTGAGGCTACTGGTTACATTTCAAGTGCTGCAGCATTACATACTGGGTAAGGGAAAAATACCAGAAAAAAAAGTTCTAATTGCTTTTTCACCATGATTTCCTGATGCTTTAGTGTAATGTATGGTGTGGTTTTGTGTGGAATACCTTTTAACGCATCCATTTAGCAAGGTCTATGTGCACATAATGCCTCAGGGAAACTACTATTTACTCCTTCCAATGTAAATTACATAGGGTGCCAGTATATGTTTGTGTATACATATCTGAACATGTGTGCTTGCATACTTTAAAAAAAAAATCTCAATGTGCTTCTATTTCATTCTGGTTTTATGAAAAAAAGAAAAACAAAGAAACTTACTTCCAATCTTCTCTGTTTAATTAAACTGTACTTATTACCTCCTTACTGCCTCCTCGCTGCCAGTACTGTGCATTCCTGTACCATGGTTAAGAGATTATGCAAGCAACTGGCACCAGTGATAGTTTCTTCTTAACTGATTGTGTCTCTTTATAAATGTGATTCATTCAGTCTCTAACCAACCTAGCCCTGGGATTTTAAAATCTGTTCAGGGGAAACTCTGGGCCTGCTGCACAATTAATGTTTTTCATCTCTGTTTTTTTTTTTCCTCTTCCTTTCTTACAGCAGCTCACAAGAAGTCCTAGGAGATCAAATCCTGCCAGAACAGGCACTAATCCACTATATATTAAATGGGCTATGCTATGTTGAAATTATAAGCACTGTTCCAAAAGGTTGTTTACTTTCCAAAATTTGAGAGAGTTGAACAAAGGTCTCTGTTCCCATTTGTCTCACTGCATTATAAAGATTGTGACAACATGTTTCTCAGCCTGGAGGTTGCTTTTCTCCCCTCAAGTAAACATTTGACTTCTCTTCATATTTACCAGACAAATGCTGGCAGCTCCAAGCTGGGTACTAGAGGGAGAATGTACATCCAGCTTTATACTTCTACGTCACCTCTGCGTGCATTCTTGCTGAATACATATGTACTAACAGGAAGCATCCTCAACCTGCTGCAAAGGGATTCATGACTGTAAAGGATAGTAAACGTTTCAGGGACGTGGGTTCAAACAGTGCAAGCCACGAGCAATACTGAAGCACAGAATTAACTTGCTAGTCTCTCTGGTCAAGATTTGCACCTCAGTAACTTATTTCTATGTCACCTTGGTATATGCAAGTCTGATGTCAGAGCCAGGCGAAGACAGGGCAGACTGAGCAGCCGTCAGGGAAGCCAGTTGCCCGTGTTTGTCTTTGAGCCGAGGCCAGGTCCCACCTGCAGCCCCGGGGCTGCGGGTGCCGCCTATCCTGCCAGGAGCCGCGCCGAGCTACCTGCCGTGACGGCAGTTTTTCCTGTGCAGATGGGGAGGCACAGGCAATGCAGCAATATTTAAATTTGCCCAGTGTCTGAGAAGGCTGGAGCAAGCTCTGATTGATGGGAATTTAATAAAGCAGCTTTTTTTTTTTAAAAAAAAAAAAAGTAGTTTAATTAGGCTGGTCTGTTCAGTCTAAATAACTCGCCTGACCTTTCAGTGATCATAAGCACCCAGCAGCTTCTGCTGACAGCAGTGGGATATGAGAGGTGGCAGTCTAGATACTGAATTAATGTCGGGCATCAAGAGCTGTGTTTAGGCACCAAGGGCATAAACACCCCCTAAGTCCCTGCACCTCATATTTCCTGTTGGCCGTCTCTGGTTAGCTGCCTGCTCAAAGGCCTTTGAAGAGCATAGCTGTTTTTGCTGATTTGGCACAAGAATGTAGGTAAAATGTAGGCCACTTGAGCGGAGACTTGGTGCTCCTCAGCTTTGAAAGGATGCTGAGGCTCTGCCTGCTCAGCGTGGTTGTGGGATTCATGTATGAATATATAAGGCACGCAAAGGCGTGGAGAGGGTATTCTTTTCTCTGTTGTACCAATGCAGAGGCTGAAAACATGCATGCACCTCAAATGTTGATAAGTGCTTCTTCGTATCTTGACATGCCTAAATTCTGTCAGAAATCAGGTCCTGAGTGACTTGTCTGAGAAGGTAGAGGAAGAAGGTGGAAGAGCTGGAAAGCAGGTCTTGGTACTCTGAATCCCAGTCACATTACACATTAGGATACATCCTTCCCTTTTCTCACCTTATTTTCCATGAGTACCATTATAACTGCTATCTGGTCTTTTCTGAACTAACTAATTACTTTTTACCTCGGGTTTTGTCTTTATAGAATTCACTTCAAAGCGTGGAAACACCAGACAAAGGTAAAGTGTTATTTTTAAAATATGTTAATTCAAGATGTATCATCAGAAAACACACATTTTGCTATTTGTTTGTACTAGTGAACTGTTATAGTTGGCATATTGCAGATGTTTACATATTTAGTCGTATTATAAGGTAATTATGACAAGTTAAAATTTAAGTGACCTAAAAATGTAAATAAAAAATTTACATTTCCCAAAACTAATCTTGGAGATTCAAATATGGAGAACGAATAGCAGGGTGAAAGAACTGATTACAGTTAGTGGTGGTCATAGCAGTTGTCCTTAATCCCAACTTTTTCTGCAGAGAAAAGAGAAAATAAGGAACTTTATGAAAGCCTAAAAAATTATTTTTGGGTATAGCTTTTCTACTCGGCTCCAATAACTTTCATTGCTCCCTCCTTGAGCTTTAGTTCTTTGTTGTCTTTTGTTGTGAAAATACTGTGTTAAGTGATATACTGTCATAAGAAGAGTAGGTTAATTAACAGCAATGGACAAAATCATAGACCCTGCCTTATTTAATTCCTCAGTTAAAATTAGCTTAGACTCATTGGCTAATGCCCAGTACTTTTAGTATTCCTGCGGAGCGCCTCGCAGACTGAGGGATGTGCAGGACACTGTCCTGTCATGGGTGCCTGTGTCGGGTTCCCGGAGCGGACAGCCACATCGGGGCATGGGTCCTGCTCTACCCCTGTGTGGCTGGCCTGCGACATGCAGCTGGGGGTGCTACGCGGATGCTTTCAAAGGGCCCTCCATCTGAACGTTGGGGTGGGCTGGGGCGTGCTGTGGAACGGTGGTCTCTCTCCATTTTATCTGAGGGAAAAAGTGGCCTCTGAGATGCTTTTTTTTTTTCCTCTTTCTTTTTTCCTCTCTGCTTTTCTCGATTGCAGTGTGCTCAGAGAGGCAAAAAGGTGAACCAACCACAAAGATTGCAGCAGCCTTTCAAACACAGGGGTGGTTCAAATGCAGGATTCCAAATGCCAGGCTTGTTGTTTCACCATTATTCAACTTCATGAACAGCAATTATATTTGTAAGCTGCCAGGAAAAGCTAAGCAGCTGGAGGGCCAGGGGAGTAGGGGCAGAACACGCAGAAGGGAGGAGAAGGTGAATACAGTTTGTAGGATTCTTCTCCCTTGGACACAGTCATTTATCCTATTAATTTTTTTTTAACACTCTTAATGGCAACTAATTGTTGATGATGAAAAGAATGAATAGTTACTAATCAACATCTACCTTAGAAACTTCTTCCTCTGCACACTGTTCAGAAAACCTAGCTGGAAAGGATCTAAAACATTCCTCTACTTAAAGATATTTCCAAATTTGGACTTCATTGAGTCAGCAGCTTCCTCGAGGAAAATCTGGTTTACTGAATAACAGTAAAGGAATCAGATTTTTTACTCTCTACTTCTCTGTACCTATTTATTTATGCCAGGAAACCTTCAACTGTGAAGAGTGATGCTTCTCTGTTCTCGGCACACCCCAATTTCATAACAATTGCAGAATCCTTTTGGTAGTGTAATATTAGAAACTGCAACTTACAGACTGCAAGTCAGAACTTGCCAGGCCATTAGTCATTCTGTGGAGGAACCTACATTCAAAGTTGTCCAAGGTAACCAAAATTCAAATTCACCTCTTACCTGCAGTGATATACATTTCGTGTACGTTTTAATGTACTACATGCCTTACATCTGCACCTATTAAATAAACTTCTAAAATCCAGCAAAATATTTAGATTTAGGCTAATGAGTGTTAACAAAAAAGTCTAGCTATTGTATCAAAGCTGGTGTTAAGGGCATGTCTCATAAAAACAAAGTGTGAGAGCAATGACCAAAACCAATCTGCTGGAACCTAGGCGTGATCCCCAAAAAGTGGACAATACCACTCTACACATCTTTTCTTTTGGGGATCACGAGCTTTCCTTAGTCCCTGTCTTCTCAGTGCTCACCTTCATGATAATGCCATGGGGACTCACATCTGTTGACCTACGGACACTGAGCCTGAGAGGAATCCAGATGATATTTTCACCTGCTGAAGCTAGAAGTAAAAGCCAACTAGGTGGCGAGATGTTTATCACCTTTGTGTTTCCTTTTCCACCTCATTTGCTTCCCGCCCTCTTATTACTTCATTATGTTTAGCTGCCTAGAATTGCAGGCATGCAAAAATTTGCAAGCCTGTGACCCAAAAATAAAATAAAATCACTGCCTTAACTCACTGCTGGTAAATTTTTTCAAATCTCCAGGAAGCTAAAAACCACGTGCTTTGCTTTCTCTAGCTGCACAATTGCAAATGAATTCAGCATTGATAGGCGAGGAGGAAACAGACTGCATTTCCCTTTTGTACTGTTCTTTTCTGTCTCTTATATTTATTCATGTTTATCTTGAAGAAAACAGGATCAAATTTGAACAGCATGAGTAGCAATCAGTTACTCCAACTAATAATTTTTTTTTCCTCTCCTCTTCCTCCCCAAGTGATAGTTATTACCCTAAGTATCATGAGAGTTTTATTTTTCTTCATTATAACTACTCTCTACCACAAAAGAGAAAAAGATAAAAGAATACTATCAAAATTAAAGCCTTACTTAATAATTTGTTTAGAAAATGCTTTAATCTTTCTCTTTAATAAGAGATTATCAGAGGTTTAATATTAGTCATTCACCATGGACTAAGCAAGTCAAAGACTATATTCAAAATATCTAGCCTTGATTTAGAGTTGCAATAACTGGCTCTATTAACAGTGTTATCTCTGTAGACCAAATTATTCCACTGCTGCGAACAAGAGCAGTACTTATCCATGTTGTGCCTAAGTCTGGATCATGTTCTTTTTCCTCTGTATGAAGTCCTTAGAAGATTATATTAATGTTTTAGTACTCAAAGTATTTTTTATTTCTTCTTAAATGTGAGGAATGATAGCATTTCTAGACATTAACACCTTTCTGCAGCATCTAGTGTTCCCAGAAAATAAAGAGTAAGATTTTTCAAGTTAGAGATTTAGCACTGGATTTTGCTGCAATCCAGAGTATGAAAAGACAGGCTGCAAGCTGGTACAAAACTGAGTCCATGAGTGTTTCTCAAAAGCTGATGAATGAATGTTTATACAATGTCTACAGCCTTGCTACTTTAGGCAGGGATTTCACCGGATCAGACATAATAAGCAGCTTTTGGAATTTGATCAGTAGTTCTCTGGGACCCATTCCAGAAAGTCTAGTATGCACCATGAACTGATGATATTGAATCAACTGCCTCTTCCAACTGAATTGCTGGAGTTGCTATCTTTTCGAGTAAATGCAGAACTTGGAAACCTTGATGAAGGTATACATTTAATGAAGTTGTCATTACATTTAAGGATGTAAAGGTTCACTAATTGTGCTTGGGATTTGATAGTTGCTTCTGGATCTGATCATAAAAATATTCACCACAGAAAGTTTCCAAAAAAAGAAAAGAGGAAGGGGAAAAAATGGAAAATTTTTTTAAGGTTTTCCTATATATAAATTGAAAACTCCACTTCCTTCTTTTCCTAGTACAAAGCCGCTATAGTTTTGTTTTGGAAAAATCACTTTTTGTTTCGGAATGTGGAAAAATGTCAAGAGCTTCTTATTGATTGCATTTCATCTTCATAAGTGTCTCCTGCATTGTTTTCAAATCTGAGCATGGCTCTTCACCTCTAAGTTGTTGCTTATTACATCCTGATATGTTGTTCTGAAAGCGGGGGATTTTTAACCAAGACCATTTTTTAAATAGCTACATCCCCCAGTTCTCAAAAAAATTAGACAGAAGTTACCAAGGCCTTGCTACTATATAAAGCGTATTGTAGCAGAGACATTTTTGATACCAGAACAGCAGGAGATTTTTGAGTTTCTTTCAAGGGATAATTCATAGGATTCTTCAAATAGTAGGAGGAAACAGTAGGTTAAATATTGGTGCTTGGAAACTGCATCTGATCAGCATTTGCATTACAGCCTCTTCATGTTTTGCCTTTTTCTTATTATAATAATGGTCTAATTAATGCTGCGTAGCACCTTACCTAAATCCTAAGACTTTTTTTTTTCCTGAGTGGTGTGTGGGGGGGTGTGTGTGTGTGTGACCTAAACTGTATTTAGGATCTTGCTCTTTTTTTTCCTCTCTGAAGATAAGTGGGAAATAACAATATCAAGATCCTGTTCTCCAAAATATTTTTAAGTTGATGAAAGGGCTTTAAGCCTTCCTTCCAAATTCTGTTCAACCAGATATTTGTCATGTTTTACGAAGAGAAAACATGCATACAGAGTCAAAGAGGGCATGTTTAATATGTGTTAAATTGACATCATCTGCTAGCGCAATAACCTATTCTGTTGGAAGGTCTGGCACTAAAATAATATGTGAATTGTAATACTGGACTGAGAAGAAAAAAGTAAGTGGTTTTCTATAAGGAATATGCTAGTATGTTCCTTACTAAATCTTGAAGGCACCTGCAGGTATATTCATTAACACTTTTAGGGATGGTGTGGATTGTTCTGTTTCTCACCAAGGGTGAAATTTATTCCTTCAAACTTCGTGTACAAGGAACACGTGTCAGAAATAAACATATCTGGCAGTTGTGGTTAAAGTTCACTTCCCTTGGTCTCATCTCATTTCTGCAAGTCTCATTTCTTCTCACCTTCAGTGAGGTGATGCCAAATAATTTCACACCAGAAATGAATTACGAGGTTTGAGTTGTGAGGTTATTAATCTTGGTCACAATTCACTTTGCGATGTGGTGTATTCATCGTGTCCTATAATACCGGCTATGCCTGGGACACCTTTCTAGAAAATAAACTCTGGCATAGCTGAAGCTGTGAATCTGCTGTAGGAAGTCCATAGCCTGTGCTATGTAAATCAGTGAAACACCATAGTCCATTCTCATCTAAGATTTATTAATCATAAAAGTCATAAAAAGCAGTAAAGTTTTCTGGTTTCATGAATAAGCGATACAATTTCAGCGTACCAAATCCTATTAGCAGCTCATAAAAATACAGTGAAAAGATGCTGACCAACTCTTGTGAGTAATGGACACTTTCAGACTAGCCAAGATGTTTGTCTCTAATTTAGTTAATTGCTAGTGGGCTTAATGAGTGAAGACTGGGGGGGAAAAAAGGTCTGAGTCTGGCACAGAAACCATGGAGTCATTTTAAACTGAGAGCTGGCAAGAGTAAGAAAATGAATGTAGAAAAAATGCTGCAGCTGCAGACCAGGTCATACCTGGACGTTTGCTTACACCTGAGGAACTCTATTCCTGAGAAGATCTTCATTCTGGATCTCCTAATAATAAGATAAATAATGCTGAAGTTTCATTTGTCTCCCTTTGCTGGCAGCTGAACTGATTGCCCCGTTGCTGTCTTCACCCCTCACATGCCATCTTAACAAGAGAGACAGCCTGTAGTCCCCCCCCGCCAGGCCCTGCTTCCAAACTGGCTCCGTTGCTGCATTCAGGCACAGACTGCAAGCCCACAGGTGAAAGGTGGAAATTTCAGAGACAGAGGAAAAAGAAGAACATTTCCCAGCTGCCTTCAGCAGGGAGTCTCATGGACATCGTCTGCAACTAAGCGAAGACTGTTAACCTTGCCCCATCTAGCCACATAGATCTTGTAGGGTGGGTAGGTCCCTGACACCCAGGAAACTTTTTTCACCTCACCACTGACAGATTGAAGCATGTTATAAAAAATTGAGGCAAAAATTGTCTTTTCCTTGTTTTTCCTCACTTTTGGTGGTGTTTTGTTTGTTTGTCTGTTTTTTACATATCTGGCGTTCAGTTTTGTCTCTCAGATAAATCATGAGAGTCATTCTTCTGCAAACACGGCCAGTGGACAAGATAGCTTGGATATAGCGATAGGCATCTTGCATCTTATTCACTTCCTTGCCTGGCATGTGTAAATTTTCTATTATGGAAAAATATTTACCTGATCGTGTATGTTTCTCCTGACTTTTTTTTTTTTTTTTGTCCAAGAAATATTCCCTTCTTTCTTTGGCTTAGCTGAAATGTAATACATTTCCTCTTGTTCTGGAGACAAAATTTGAAACATTGCCTTACAGCCTAGAATATGGATTGTGTAAGAACTGCTGGTGGCCAAAGGGTATGTTTCAACACACAGCAGGAAGTTTACATAGATTCTGAGCTAGGTTTCACCCTCTTTTGGAGAAAATGCTGGGACGGTTCCACTCAGCAATCATTGACTTCAATAGGCCAGTTTGCATAAATAAGGACTTTCCTGTTACACTACATCTACCTATCTGCCACTTTGAACAGATTGGAGCCAGGGAGTCTCCTAAATAGCTGTTTTTCCTTAATGTAAATAGTGTGGTACTCTTCAGATAAAGTAGAAAATACTGGTTCAAATAATAGTCCACTGATGTCTTCTGGAGCTCTTAAGGAAGGCTTTGTGTATATGACTATAGGTAATTCTTTGGATCATAAAAGAATTCAGTGCAAATTAAACATTTAGTTTGGAAGGTATTAAGTTATTACACATTCAAGAGAACTGGGTATGAGAATAAAATGGTATTCTAGGGAAAAAATTCATTAGAGGAAAAGATTTATTCAGAACAATTATGGTGAAGGATGATAAATGGAGAAAATAATAAAGAGAATAAATAAAAAGATAATTAAAAACAAATGCTAATCAGAGAAGTATACACAAACACAGAGTAAAAGGACTGAGTTTTCTTAACCTGTTAGTCCTTAAAATGATTCATTTTTCATATGTGGAAGATGATTACAACACAACAAGGTGTAGTATTCTAGCCAGTCCTTCATGAGTGCAATAATTTGCTGTCAGTATTTCCAGTAGCAAACCCCACTATATGTCGAACTATTTCAATTTTATGTATATCTCTACTGTTACATAGTTAAAATTTGTCTATTATAAAATGAAGACTGAAATAATTTGTTTGCGCTGTTTGCAATATATTTTGTGACTCAATAGTTCTGAGTATTTGCTAGTTTAAAGGCAGAACATATCAAAGAAGGGGAATAAAATTCCAGACCAAGGATATGTTTTTTGGAGACATTTCTGTCAGGAAACTGAGATAGCTAAGTCCAGGGAATCGTGGTATCTGTATCTGATGTTGGGCAGGATTCCTGCACCTATCCCGAGTATTAAAAGCTAATATAAGCAAGTCTTATTCTTCCTATTCCTGGGAATTTTTTTTTTTTTCAACAGATACTCTTAGACAGCTAATAGATGGCTGCCGAATACAGTGGCCAGACAAGTTTAGGGAGTATGTCAGGAACTGTAACAGGTGATAAGAGTATGTTCTTGATCATGTAGGAACCCATAAATTAGAGGGGG
>NW_009228063.1:0-19041 GCF_000690835.1 Fulmarus glacialis | reverse complement strand
GAGCCTGGTTTTATCCCTTTGCCCCTTCACATCTAGTTTAAAGCTCTTCCAACGAGCCCTGATAACTCCTGTGCAAAGATCCTTTTCCCCCTTTGAGACAGGTGTACCCCATCTGTCGCCAGCAGGCCTGGTGTTGTGTAGACTGACCCATGATCAAAAAACCCAGAATTCTGCCAGTGACACCAGGCTTGGAGCCAGGTATTGATTTGCTCGCTCTTCCTGTTTCTTCCCTCATCATTCCCTGCAACTGGAAGGATAGAGGAGAACACTATTTGTGCAGATCCTGCCGGCACCGGAGCTGCTTGCCTCGGCCACTGAGTAAGTTCCTACTTTGGTTCAAGAGCATAGGATAGATCTAAACCCCCTGGCACAGGTAACAGTAATTTCCATATTGCATCAAGTAAAAGGCTTGAATTTGAAAATTAGAAATTGTATTAAAGAAATGTTCAATATTTTCCAACCAGCTATTCCAATTGGGTACTATTACACCTGTTTTGAAACCCCGCATAATTAAATGCTGAATCCCCAACAGCAGATGAGGCAGCTGTCTATACACGGGACACAAAATTCATGGAAGTGTCAAAGCTTCATGAAATCTTAAAAGTTTAAAACATTTCTATTGGGGAGATAATTTACAGGTTCTAACGAAAAGATGCAGCCAGAAAAAGAGACAAAGATTAAGGACACCTCATCCACGTTGACATTACTGTGAAGAAATGGATGCAAACTTGGGACTACGGCCAGGTGGCTTACCCATTCATCATTCCCCTTGCTGAAACACCGCTGAGACTGGCTGTACAGCCACTCATCTGGTACAGAAAGCCATAGGTGTGGGTGTTTTAGAATACACTCAAGGGTGCTCTCTCATGTTGACCCAGCAGCTAGCCCATTTGCACCTCGAATTTTGTCATATGACTGACGCTAAATAGACAAAACATCCCAGATTTCTTCCAAGAAGGACCTTAATATTGCTTGCCAGAAGACAGTTGGATCTGTAAGAAGTCAAAATCCTCCAGGATTTTGGCAACTCAGGTTGCCAGTGAGGTTGATATGAGATGATGGGTCTTGTGAATGCCCTGGCCATCAGACCCTGCTGGGATGAGCCACCTCAGATAGATCATAGATGCAGCTTGCAATCTTATTTCCATCTGTATGCCTGAATCCCTAAGCATGTACTTCCCATTGTCCCAGTATTTGAATATTTGGAATTCAATCAGATTCTGCAATTTTTATTTGTTCCAACTGAAAGCCGCTGTGTCTTACAAGTACAATGGACTTCCATTATACCAAAGGGCGGATATCAACAGCATTGTAAACTGATGGAGAAATGGGCAAAATATGGACTCACTGAAGTCAATACTAGTCTGACTATTCAGAATAATTGTGAAAAGACTTCATGTCATGTGCTGCACCAAGAAGTCAGGTATGGGGTGTGTCCTGAATTTCCTATTAAAATCTACATGCTGCCCCGTTGTTCACAAACAATTGGTGACATCCTAGGGATGACGAGAAGTGCATCAAAGGCATGGCCAAAGGGTGCATTGGCCATGCTGAATTTTGTTTTGAGGGAAGGCAGGAATCCTGAGTAACAGATTTTCCTAGCTATAGCTCTACTTTGGTTATAAACTTGAGTCTTTACAGAAGGAATTTAAGTTCTCCATCACCAATAATTGTTCCATTTATATGCTGTATTATGTACCTTTGGCTTTATTATTTTTCAATTAGAAAAAAATCCTAAGAAAATGAAAATTAGAAATGAAAGGTTATCAGTAAAAAATTTTAACATTTCAATTCCAAGCATTTGCACCATTCTGATCCAATGTAGCCTTCTGTTAATGATACATCTGTCATTTTATTGACACCCCTAAACAGCTTTATTCTCTTTTCTAATTAAGAGACAAAGCTGATTATGTCAATCTATGAACTGACATCTGAGTGCTTTTGTTATAAGGTAAGAAGCAATGAATATGACTTATTGTTATGCTAAAAAAAAAAAACTTGGGAATTTTAACTGGAAAACCCAAGATAGCAAAATATATAATGGCTAAATTAAAACACATTCTTCCTATTCATGCAAAATGCACGTGTGATTGTATTATATAAGTAAATGAAGATACTGTGTGAAAAATTAATTCCCAGTAATAGAAAACATAAAGCAACAATGATACATAATATGCCTGACTAAAATATGTGAGGAGAAATCATCAGATCATAAAATATCTCAAACAAATAAATGACAGACTAAGCCATCAATCCTCAAGGAAAAATTAAGCTATTAAATAATCCAAAATGCTTGCATGTCAGGACATGATTTCAGCCCCATCCTGCTGCTAAATCAAAGATACCTGCTCAGTGGGCTCTCCCATGCAAAGGAATACATCCGGACATATTCTCCAGTACTGCCCTATGCATTAACTGGGAGTGCAGAGAATATCCAGTTTTCACCACTTCCCCCAAGACACCATAAACGTTCTTCTGTTTTGTGAACCAGAACTAGCTGCAATGACTGCTCAACCTGGTGAACTAGGTAGTTTTAAGACAATACTGTGGATGGGATGAAATGCTCACCATTGTAGGAAGGTCTTTGTGTTCGGATGGACACAGGTAAGACTCTGGAACAATCTCCCACATGCCAGCATTAATTGCTGCAATGTCCTACCTAAAATGGCCAGGGAGAAGACAGCAGCAGGCAAATCCCACAGAACCAGATGATCTTCAATATTTTGGGATGTTAGCAGTTTTCAGACTTGAAGATAACATGAAACAGTTTTCCCCTCAGTTGTGATTAAAGGCAACAGACAGAGGTTATGTGTCTCTTCTGGCAGCCCTAGATCTTCAGGACCACTGCCGGTGCTGAAGCTCCTGGCAGGAAAACACTGAATCCTTTCCAAGGAACAACACTGATCCCGTGTAAGAGGTTCCTGCCGATGGTACTGGGTGTCCTCAGGACAGAGCTTAAAGTACTGCAGACTGACACAGCTCTCCTGGCATCAACTGAGCTAAATGAATTTACACCCTGAAGATCTAGTTCTCAGCTGCTGACTGTGTCAACCAGTGTTGACATACATCCAACCAACACACACATCTTTCTTTTTTCCTTTAAAAACTTACGTTCTAAATTATCAGAAAAAGCCAAGACATTATAAGCTACAGTATCAACGGCATTAAATTTAATTATGGACTATAGCATCTGCGCTCCCTCACATGCACACTGCACCTGTGGTTACAAACTATCATTCTTCTACCATTTGCTGGTCAAGGGATCGTATCCTTTTGCCTGAGACAACTAGAGGCAGTGAGTGGCTTAATGTCTGTGCCCTTCTAGCTCTGCATTCACAGAGGTTTAGTCACTGGGGAAGATACATCCTTACACTTTTATTAAAATATATCCTTTGCATTGGATGTGCCAGTTATGCATATGTCTCTGCAAAACTGCAGAGATATGCAAGATAGGAGATGTCTACTACTTATAAGACCAATGGTCTTGCTCAGTACTTCAAAAAATCACTCGACTTCTGTTGCACATCATGGAATACCCAGTTGACTGAAAATGAAATTTTGGGAACTGCTTTTAAGGAATTGTCAAAAGGGATAATAATTTTTCCTCTGCCACAGGATCTCCTCTAACAGCCCGCTCAATTACCTGTTGTTACTAATCGGTTCGATAGCATTCAAATTCTGATGGCTACCCACTAGTAAGGTTGGGCTGTTCACTGCTTAGTGGGAGAAAAGGAAGGTTCCAGAATGTATGCCCTTTGGCTCGGAAAGCATCATGATCTTCTTCTAAGCCACAAACATTTTGTTCACACTGAAGTAGCAAGATTGGGACATTTACAGAAGAATTTGGAAACACATCACACTATTAACTGCAGCTTCCATCACATATAGGGTCACCTCACAGGTGACTGACAACAGCATCAACCCATCCAAATGCAAAATGTAAATATCTGGAGTTAGGATTACTGAACAAAAAGTTATTGCTGATATGTGGTATTTAAATTCTTTAGAAATTTCCTCTTAAAAGAAAAAAATAAAGGAAAAGAGCAAATCACAGTCTCATGTTTTTCTCCCAATCTGGGATACACATTTAGTTTATAAGAGCAGGTGAATAAAAACCAAATCAAAATCACAAGCTACACTCAGTGGTATAAATCCACATAGCAGCATTAATTTAAATATTGCTATTGCTAGGCCAAATGATACTGGATAAGGAATAGTATCTGATTAACATTGGTACACTAACAAAACTGACTGTGGTGGTGACAGAATATGAACACCCACCAATGTGTAGGACCTACACACCAGTCACCATCACAATGAGATTCCCAGGGAAAGGGGACACACAGTCATCTGAAGAACTCTCCAAAAACATCTTTGAAAGGCAGATTATTAAAAACAAACCCTACCACTGCACCTGGCCACGGCAGAGCCACAGAATCTCTCTTGCCCGTGCTGGGATCAGTTCCCACCACGACCAACCGTGGGACCTCTGCCAGCTGCGGCAGAAGCTGGGGTCTTCCAGTAGAACAGGCATCACGGCCATTTCCATGCTTTCCCTTCTCTTCTTCTCCCCGACGCCCCCTCACCCCCCTCCCAACAGCTCCTCTGGCCGGGATAGAGGACACGGCCAAAGGAAGAGAAGTACAGCCAAGGCTGCTATGCCTCAGCAACCCCTCTCTGCTGTTACAGGGTCACTGGCAGCCAGAATGATTTAGAGCAGCCTTCAGGCTATCCTAACTTACAGTGAGGAACTTCACTGACTCATTGCTGCTCCAGGACTGTGGGAACATAAAGCTCCCTTAAAGCGATTTTCAGACATCCCTGCTTCTGAGCTGTGCTATTTTATCCTTGCTTGCGACTGAAAAAAAACCTGAGAGCATGGGCTGTTTACACGTCTTGCAGCTGCAGCAATGGGGTGGTTTCCTTTGCCTTTCTTCTGCCTTCATTTTTTCTGTCTGTTTTGGCTTTACAGATAGCTCTGGTAGCGTTCACAGGCCCGTGCTCCATCAGAGATGGTGATTCATGGCAGTCTCTGCTCTATTGATTGGTCTTCAAAAGCTGAGGCTCCCGTCAGCCGTAAGGCTGCAAGAAGGCACGCTGCGCTGGTTTGCTGCTGTCTGCAAACAGGACGAGCAATGTTCTTGTGGTTCACATGCATGCTGTACCTATCAGGAATCATTCTGTAATTTAGCATCTTAATTTTTAAAAAATCAATTGCTAGTGACAGGCTAAACGGAAGAGAGTTCAACTGTTTCACTTCATTGCTTATCAGCTTTGCTTATATTTTTACTCTGGAGGGACTTTGGTTTAAATTTCTGCATCAATAATCTACTTTGTTAGTGCACAGAAAATATCGAACTACATTTATTCTACTAATTTTTGTAGTATTCATGCACTTAATATATACCTTCTATTGTCTCTTCCTTTTTAGATTTACCATTTTAATTTACTGCTCTCGATTGCATATTTTTCACACTTACCCTCTTTGTCCTTTTCTTCTGCAATACCTTTATTAAATTCAATCTTTTTATAAAAAAGTACTTCCATTTTTTAATATTATTGCTTCTTCTCTATCACTACCTAGATTTTACATTTCATTAAGCAGACAGTTTTAATTTTACTTTTCCCTGACTGTTCCTTTCATTAGACTGTTTCTTGTCTTGACCCTCTCATTTTATTTTCCTCTTCTGTAATTTGCTTTTACTCTGCCTAACCAACGTGTGTCTCTTTTCAAGTGTGCTTTTATTCCCTGTTACTCTCCTTGTGACTTCTCTTTGTTGCTCAGTGCTGACAGTGTTCTTCCAATCTCCTGGGAGTGACAGTGACAGCATTTGAGTGGTAGCTGGCAGATTTAGGGACAAGAAGTATCTATCTGAAAAGATTTTATTTGGTTTTATTTTCATTTTGACTGTAAAATCAGACCTCTTGAATCCTAGAGCACCAGGGGGCATTGTTTCATTTAGAAAATAAAAATTGTCATGATAGCTATTAACTTCCCAACAAGTCCACTGCAATACCAACCAGAGCCAAAGGGAAAAAAAAATCAAAATGGAGCTATTATGTCAAATGTGGCAACCATGGCGGGTTATGGGTCAAACTTTTTAATGCTTAAAGATGGGTATTGTGCTGGAAAGTTGTTCCACGATGAATCAGAAGTGTTGTACCCCTGACCTCCACCCCTGTACACCTCAATGTTCAACTATAGCATTGAGGGGGAAATAAGAGACCAGAAGTTACAATAACAGCTCCTGAGCAGAAACCTGAATTTAAACAGCAGTGGAAAATATTGACTGAACTATCTAGAAGGAACAGGCAGTAACAGCCAAGGGAAATTACACATAAACCTAAAGAAACAGCCTGAACTGCCATGAAAATGAATGGAAATGTAAAGCTGCAGGAGAAAGCGGCATAACCCCCAGGATCGGGCCCAGTGGCTACATTTTAGAGAAATAATTAATAGGCTGCATTTCATAACCAAGTGCAGGGTAATAACAAATGTAAGTGCAGCTTCACAGCTGGCTAAACTCGCAATAGCAACAGGCAACTCTATTACCACTAGTGAAACAATCCTGTTTGCCAAAGAAAAAGAGAAAAACAAGGCAGCAAAACTGTCTACAATTATGAGGGAAATCATCTATGTAACAACTTAACTAATGCCCAGAAGCTCAATGACTCACAGCATTAAGAAAATTAGAAAGGGTGCTCAGTAGTATTATGTAATTCAGGACATGTACGTTAGAATATCGTGGTCTTAACGTGCCAGCAACACATTTAAGCACTGTGCAATATATGGCTCCAAACCCTGCAGAACACAAGCAAACGTTTAATTCAAACCGCACCGCAGAATTAAGCATGCAGCTATTTACAGAGTATGGATCTGAATATCCAAAGGTGGACTTTAAATTTTTTTTTTTTTGGTTGTTATGGGCAATGCTTTTATTTTCATGTGATTTGATGCTTGGGTAACTTGAAGAGTTTTTGTGCTATGGCACGGGCTCTAAGTGCGTTTGTAAGGAAAAAGAAATGAAATGCAGCTACCTCTGAACTGCCTGCTACAGGTGATGACCTCCTGATCGAACTGACGGACGGCACTGTGTGAAACACGCACTCTACTCACAGTGACGAGTCTTGCTACGGCTCTACTAGTTTAAGCCATCTTGACTCAAGCCCAGGGCCAGGCCACATGTAGACCATAAAAAGAAAGTAAGGACAAGCTTGATGTCATTAATGTAATCCATGAATCTGTGATGGTTTCCAAGTAAGGGTAAAAAACGACCCTTTTTTCGTTTGAGTCCCATTTCAACTGTAACAAGAAGAATCACAGGTTCTCTTGACAAATACCTGCTGAAACCCACAGGAGCTCCTGCAAGTCCAGATTTCCCCCAGGTAGAGGCAGAGGCCAGGAGATACTGTATGTGCCACAATGTGAAGTCAGCTGGAAGGCAGCAGAAATCAGATATCAAGTTCAAAACTCATACAGCGAAGTTCTTACAGAGCAACTATTTCATAAATCTCCACTCCTTCATGTTGCCTTCAGCTTCTGAGCCTCTGCTGCTCTGCATCCCAACAACAGGGCACATCATACTCTTCCTCTGAACGGCATATTGATTCTCCATAGGAAAGAGAATCGTACAGCAGACACTTCATTGTTTGCTGTAAAGACTACTTAGGATTAGAGAAATGTATGTTTATGTGTACATATACATACAAACAAATCAACAACCAACAAATCAAACACAAAAACTTCCTTTTGTCCCTCTATATTTCGTGCAAACTTTTTCCTACTACTTGCCACAGATATATTGTTTCTTCATTTTTACTAATAAAGCTCATATTGACCTCTCTCTTTTATAATGAATAAACAACAAAGCTTACATTCACATTATATATAAAAATATACACATTGTTACACACACCCATACAGAACCAATTCAATTCCTGCCATTTTCCTTACTATCAGTGCTGTATTTTAACTACTTGTGCATTATCATTTTACTGTTACAACTGATACGACTTTAAATGCTCATTTTCTTGTTATATTATAAGCAACCTGAAGTCTAATTGAATACCAGACAAGTAATTTAATCTTGAGCTCTACTGCCATCTGTAATACTAGCAAAATACTGTAGGTAAATTATAACTACATACCCAATTGGTTAAGAGTTTACAGTCCTTCAAGAAAACATTCAGCACAACAGCTTGCAGTAACTGTGTATTATTTTCCATAACTACTACCACCAATATCTTTTATTTATTTTCTTGTAAATTAGCATATTAAAAATTAAGTGTTTATGTTTATTGTTTCCTTCATTAAGGTTTGTTTTGAAAATAATATGGCTAAGTTTGAAATATAATCTTTACAATTAACAAAAATCCATGTTCAACGAATGCTTACTTGTGGAGTTAATGTATTTAAAACAGGTTAAAGCTGGAAAGGAGTTGGACACAGCATCATTAACCCACCACCTAGATACAAATCCACCTGTGAAATATGGGAGCATTTTTACATTTTTACAGCCTATGAATACATTTAGGTGAAGCCTTAAAATCTCTAGCTGAAACATCCTTTTTAGGTTATATAGACAGACTTTCTATGAATATCTACCGATGAACACAGAACTGCATCTTCAGGAACTTCTCTGAAATCTCAACCTAAGCAACTCCGTAGGGCTGCAGCTATGTTACATCTGTCATCTCCTAGACTGCAATGATAAAGAGAATGTTATTGTTCATTTCAATTTAATGTGTGGATAATAGT
Organism: Fulmarus glacialis; assembly: GCF_000690835.1. Lineage (NCBI taxonomy): Eukaryota > Metazoa > Chordata > Aves > Procellariiformes > Procellariidae > Fulmarus > Fulmarus glacialis. The sequence continues at coordinate 10,283 of NW_009228063.1, read as the reverse complement.
GTCCCTAGGCACCAACTTTCTACCACAGAGGTTAGCTTATTGTAATATCCACATATTTAATTCCATTATCAATTTTCTTACTTTTTAAACATTTGCTTTTGGTTAGAGAAGATTGTTGCACTGCTTCTAAAAATGTCTTTACAATTAATTACCTTTCACTGCAGCAAGCAACTAGGAAATGGATATTAATCATATAAGACTTTCTCAAATTGCTGGGATTATCTCATTTTTAATTACAGGTGGCATAAATGGTTATAAGCCTGCTTGTTTGTGCAAGAAATGTGGCAAAATACTTCTAGCCTCTGTAATATGCCGTTTCGCACAGCATTCAGTCCACTTATTTGTTTACATAAAATATTCTAGTCTGCCTTGGAAAGGCTCTTCAGCCTTCAATATCATCTATGGGAAGTTTCATCACAGAAAACAAACATCACCCATCAGTTCAGCTCTGCCTTGCAGCCAGTGAGTCAGAGATGTCTTCCTAGGGGCTTGAAACCAGTTGTGCTCCCAGACAACATGCAGCAATGCCAGCATCTCATTTTAAAGACATCACTGACATATTAAAAGCCCATATTCCTAATTAGAAGCCTTTCTTGACTCAGAAATGGAGCTGATAATCCCACTAAAATGCCAGTTTTCTAACCACCAGAACGTGCTCGGTGCTGTGCTGGTAGAACGCTTGTCCTCCCTGCCCAGTTCGACATCGTGACTGAGCAGAGACATGTTCGGTGGTTGTGCTGGCTCCATCCACGATGTGCCTGCAACACCCAGCGCTCGGCTAGTGGGTCCCTTCTCTACTGTGTGAGAGCACAGCAGACACCTTCCCAACCAGCCAGCTGGGCAGAGCTGCCTGAGATAAGTTCCCGGAGAGGGAAGAAGGAAAGGGAAGAGGGAGAAAGGAGAACAGGATCAAGGATGAAACAATGGAGAACATCAAGCTGAAAAAGAAAGGAATAGATTTGGGAGTCACCCAAAGATCTAGGAAGGCAGAAAACACGAGAAAGAAAAATGCTGAACTCCAGGGAACAAGAAGGAAGTCTCTTAATCAACTTGGTCCAGATCCCATAGGTTTTAAAGGTCTGTCCTTTAGAAGGCATCAAATCAGCCTGGCAGGGTGTCTGTGGAAGCTGTACTGTAGAAACTAAAAGTTTGAAATGTTAACCAAACAATTAGCGAAATCCATGGACGGAAAGTCTAAAATTACAAAAATACTGCTCATAGGTCAGAAAACCCCTGAGTCACAGATTCGCAGAAACTGGAAGAGGCAAAAGGCATGTGTCTTTGTGTGCTTCTCCTGCCATGCACTCCCTGGCACATACCCACTGCTGGCCCTGGAGTTGACATGAAACCCAGCTAGGCAAGCTGCTAGTCTCATCTTGACCATTCTTACCTTTAAACATAAAATGACAAACACAAAATGTTAATAAATCAGGTTTCTGACTTGGGGAGGGGAAGAAGGAAGCCAGAAACAGACACAAGAGAATACACAGCCTTCATTCAGGTATAACCCTAGACAAAAGCTTGCTTGGTCTGTATTAATACACTGTAAAAATCGACTTGTGAAAGAGAAACACTAAATAAAAACACACAAGCCAATAAATGCTTTTTGCAGCTAGTGAAGCAGAGGTCTCATCTCACAGCCGTAGTGTTGAAAATTGTACTGCTTCATGTGCACGCTGACTCTACTGCTCACAATGCAGTTTTTCATATAAACTCAGTCCTATCTAGCTTTTTACTTCATCAGTTGAAGTTTTGACCGAAGTTTTAACCATATTTGAGCCATACACAAGGAACAAGATTTACCTGATTCTTTCCTTTCTTTCAGGTCTTTGTATTCCTGGAGAGTTTCTGTGCGAATACTTACTTATTCATCTTAAAACTTAAAACTAAGCAACTTGTGGGTTATATAAAGAAAGACTATTAGTTCTATGATCTTTCTATGATCTATAGGATCTTTCAGTGCAATTAGTGCCAACACGCAGGCTTCCTGCTGCTCAAACCTGCACCACCTCCAAGAAGGAATCTCCACAACTCACCTCAGAGGGTTTTCTGATGTCCAAACCTGCTTTATTTTTCCCAGAAAGTGCCTATGTCTTTCTGATGTTAGCACTAGTAATAGGATGAAACCTTCTGATTCTTGCAGGTAACACCAACTGTAGCTGTTCTACAAAAACATTACAGGGCAACATTCCCACCCAACAGTCTTTGCTTTCTTATGTCATCTCCTTGAGCTATTTACTGAGTCAAATACTGTCTGTAAACGAATGGAGGGGACTATGACTTCTTGTCACTAATTCAGACCTTCAACAATGAGATTTTATTAAAGTAGACAAAGAGAATAGATAAAATACTGCTACAAAGGAAAGGAGAGCTAAAGAAGGAAAGACAAGAAGACAGTGATTAAGCAATGTACAGTTAAAAGCAGTAAGGAGCAGAAGAAGGAGTACAGATCATACTTCCAAGTGGACTTGAAAGATTATGGAGAAAGAGAAACTGCAAAGAAAACATCATGACACCAAGTAAGAGATAGGACAACAGAGCAGATGTGGGATCATGCAATCAACCCATTTTCGCAACACTTTGTTCTAATAAAAAGCAAGATTCTGGGCAGAATTATTCTGAAGTAATCTATCCTAAACAGTTTGTACACTATTAAATGTGCTAGCTGGAATTTAAATTCAAAGCCTACATCTCTTTCACAGTTACTATGGAAGCGCCTACCCTCTGTATATTTCAGATCTACAGTCTTAGACTTGGCCTTCTTTGCATATTAGATGATAACAAAATGTTGCCACTTCTTCCTGAAAATATCTCTGAAGATTGACCTTTCCCCTCTTTCATACAACTAGAAATTTCATCAAGTGTCCGTGTCATCTTGCCCCTCAAAGCTACTGGACATGTTCAGTAAGGATTAAGTTTTTCCTTCTTCATTCTGAGCACCTCAGAGGTGGGGTGTTTTGGTGGGGGAGCGGGGAAGGAGGCTGCACCTGCCCTTTGGCTTTCTTCGCTCCCCTGTGTTGGAGCCTTTCTTCTCTACGGCTGAGACTCTTCATGCCTTAGCTCTATTCTTGGGGAAAACAGAGTTTTCAACTAAAGCTCCAATCTGCCAACAGTACCACCCCTCGCTGCTCAGGTGTCCATTTCTTGTTGCAGGTAGGAAGAGACCGCTCCATGCACCCAATGCCCAGGATGATGGCACCTGAGGGAACAGCGGGGATGTAGTCCCCTCACTTGGGCCATCTGATATATGCATTCCCATATCATTTTATAAAGCCAGACAGCGCCCAACGAAGATGTGTCTGCTCCTGGTTTTCACATATGGTTATTTTCTCACACTCGGCTGATGATGGCCAAAAGTTTTAGCTATCTATTGGCTGTCAATAGCCTAGGTGAAATGAGCTCATGGCTCATTTCTATCTAACGTATGGATATATATCAATAAAACCACCATTACAGAACTGAGGTGACTGTCCATGCCTTTATGTATACATTTAATTAAGTTCTCACACAGAGACCGCTCTCTGCTGAAGATGAGTAGGCCTGAATGATTGATACCGTGCTGTACCAATTCCATGGAGTAACAAAGGACTCTAGAGCTGTCTGCAGCATTTGCCACAACCTCTGGAAGTGCATAAACAAAAATTAATTCCACATATACATAATTTTCTGCATTCATATTACAGATTGTGTCTGTCCCTGGGTTATACATCTTCAAACAAAGTGTCTTTGCTGAGGATAGGACCATAAGACTCCACAAGACAACATGTCACCTGAGATCTTTTCCATCGTGGTACAAACCAGACTTCTGTAATGTTCATAAATATGATCATTCTAACGCTGTCAAAGACTACCAAATGTTTTTTTAAAGCAAAAGACCAGAGCAAACAGAGTCTATTTATTCTTGTCTAGAATAAAGCAAGAAGTTCCACATTGTCTTGAAATGGTAGATCTAAAAGTTAATCGAAAGTTAGTAAAGGGAAACAGGAAGCAATGGTATTTCCGTTTTTTCCCATGATTATTTATAAGAGAAATACCTAAAGACATAGGAGCATATATAAACCTTTCTGAAATAGGTAACTCTTTGTAGGAGTACATAGGACAGACACACTAGAGAGAGTTAGATAACACGTTACTTAAAATAGACCAGAGCTAAATATGCCGGCTCTGCTCACTTTCCAAATTTTTTTTTTTTTTAATGCTGACCAAGCTCAGCTGGGCAAGACCTGCTTAGTGTAGTCATTTTCACATTCCCACTGAACATATCAGCTCTGACAATATTTTTTTTTAATCTCAACAGCAGAAAGTACCATGTAATTCCCTCTAACTCAGCCACGGAAAAAAAAAAAACTTGAGAAACTAAAAGTGCAGATACAGTATTATACGAAATTGCACCAAATTTTACAATGGTCCAATGTTCCTGATATTTTTATCTTAACACATCAAGGGTGATAGAAGCTTCTTTTTGCTGTCAAAGTGATCAAAGAGAGGTTGAGAAAGAATCTATAAACAGATGCTGCCCAGTGACAAACCTTAAAGAACAAGACTGTGGGGCCAGATGTTTGAGTGACCTTCGGACTACAGAACATGTTGGCATGGTGTTGATTTAGATAGCTGTTGGCAGGAGCTTTCGATCCAGCAGCTGAAAAAGAAATCTAAATTATGGAAATATTTTTTCTCATCTTTCCCCTAACTACACAAACTGAAACTACTGGTCAGTGGGGGCTGATGGCTGTCAAAGAAGTTGAATTCACCACACAACCCTGCCAGTAGGTATCACATCAAAAAGGAGTTAGCCGAATGAACAAGAACATCTTCAGGCTGTGCCATTTTGCATCCCCCTCAACTTTCAACAGCTGTTTCTTGAGTGAATACAGATGCAAAATAATTATATGAAATGTTTTACATTTTCAATATACTACATAATGTAAATATGGAATACAGGAGCACTTATGGGTGATATAGCATAAACCACCATCAGGAAAGGAATAGGATGTGCAATAGGAAATAGAATGACTGATCAATAATGGTGACTTTCCTAAATTATATTCTTTATACACCCTATTTGTAGAATTAAAATGGCATTACAAAAAAAACCAGGGAGAATTGATCACATACATATTGTTTATGTCAAATACTAGAAAATCCTGGAAATTATTATTACAGGAAACATTAGCTGTGCTGCACTTTTCCAGATCTCAGTCTCAGCAAGCCCTTTCATTTTTTAATCAGATCGGAGAAATTAGTCGTGTATTAGGAAATACAAAACGAAACCAAAGTTTTCAATCCAAAATTGCAGCAGATACTCGCCTGAGCCACTGCACGCTACTAGAACAAATGGAGAAAGCAGAAAAAGTCTTGCTTTGTAACATTAAATGTGATTGAAGACTGTACAGTTCTTACGCTTTTAGACGTTTTGTCACTTTACCTGGAGAAATATACACTGCTTATTCTGAATTGCTGCTGATGTCCAGCACTTGTCAAAACCGCTATCTGTCAAGCACTTCACAAAGTGTTGCAAAATGACAGATCAGGATGTCTGAATAGATGGAGCCCCAGGAAAAACAGAACAGATAGAAAATTCATGACTCTAAACTACATCAAAGCGACTTCTGTCAACATCATGTCAAAAGAAGGAAAAAAAGAACTGTTCATTTTAGAGGGTTTTTTTCATTATATAAACATTTTTTTCACGTATGAGCTAAGTGTAAGGAAAAATTAACTTGGTGTACAGTATGATCATTTGAATGTGCCAAAAATACTCTTTAAATAATCCAGGAATAAGGAAAGTTCTAACAGTAGATACTGTCTGGCAGTTAAAACCAATGACATCCAAAAGAAATGCATGAAGAATCTATCAGCTTAAAATAGGACAAACCATCTGGCTCCAAAGAAATAAAAGTACTCTGCTGTGCGTGTTTGTTGGGTTCGCAGAATCCTACAACTGGATTAATTTTGTGTTTCCTCTCCAATCGGTTTTGATCATCTCTGCTTAGTCTGTCGATTGCACAACCCTAATGCAATGTTATATTCCAGGCAGCAGATTTAGTAATATCAAGGCATTACTTTAATTTAAAAAAAGAAAAAAGAAGCACCATCAGCATTGCTGGACCTTCCATTACAGATAAATCTTTTAAATAGTTCCTCAAAGGAGACAGAAAATAAGTGGGTTATGATACATGACTATATACATTCAAATTATACATAATCAAATTTTGAGAATCACATACTCGGAAGGCTACGACTAGTGCAGATCAAGAAACGCTTTCTGTCTCACATACCTTTGCCACAGGCAACTGCCATCAGTACTAACTTCAAATGAAGTTTACTAACACCGTATAGATCTCTAGAAATGAAGAGACTAAATGCCCATGCGCAGCGATTTAGGTGGTTTTAGAGCATTGGGAAATATGAAGCACGCACACACACAAACTTGCAAAAAGTGGCACTTCATGCATAGCCAAGGAAGCATTAGCAAAATACGGCATTTACATCAAGTTTGGAACTCCAGATTTTCCACATTTACTGTCTCTGGTGTCATCTTTGCTTGCCGGTATGTGGTTCGTGGAACCACATAGAATGGGTTGGATTGGAAGGGACCTTTCAAAGACTGTCTGGTCCAACCCCCCCGCCCTGGGCAGGGACATCACTCTTCCACTCACTTTTTCAAAGGGCCTATAAAGCTGCTGCTGCCGCTGCTGCAGGCTCTGACAGCAGCGCCCGCTGATCCAGAAACCGGCACTTGCTCAATAGCGCAAACACGCTCCAATTTTCCTCGGAAAAGCTGCCCGTTAACTGTTGGCTAGCAAAGTTTCGCTAGCTTCAAAACATTTGCAAGATATAAATGAGCATGAAAAGGAATAGGTTCAGAGATGTGCTTTTGTTGAATGTGTAAACTCGGCTTGGAATTGCAATCTATTAATACCAGAGTACGGTGGAAGGCATGTCTGCTTCTTATTGTACGCAGAACTCAATATATCTTGCTTCCTACTTACAAAAAGATGTTTATTACCTGTAACTGTACAGAGGTGTGTGCTTCACAGCAGCAGTGATTGGTAATAAGCCTCCTTTTCTCATTTACATTGATAGCAAGCATTAGTGAAGATATATGCATTTCATTTCATGGTTCAGAAAGAACAAAGTATATGTATATGTGATAGCAGTGGGTGGTTAATGAAATGGTCTGACAAACATAAGCTAATACATAATCATACCAGAATGTGGACTGGAACACCTGTTCCTGCTTCACAGGCTTACAATTCTTAAAGAAAAGTTACTATTCGCAAGAACTGAAATCACTACTATTTAGACATCAATATGCTCTGAGGAAATTTTAGTCATTTTTTGCGAACACTAAAGGGGGGGATTTTAATGATATCAAATCTCTTTTGCTTGTGTCCTAAGAGTAATGAAAACTTCACACATGCATGAAGCTCCAGTAATTATTTTAAACTGCCTTCTGTTGTCCCCCTGAGGAACACGGTGGTATTTGTTTGATGCAGTTTAATTAGTGTCAGGGTAATTAATGCTATGCTATCTACATGAGATCAAAACCCTTTCTTTGTAACATTCTGGTAACTAAGAACTAAGAAAAGGAAGTGGTTTGAAAATGTGGAAGCTTGGCAGGCTAGATTCAGAAACGAACCGAATCGCTCAAATCTGCATTTACGCACCCGAAATATTAAACACATCCAGCCAAGTCAGCACCTTCAAGTGTGAGATTGGGATCATAATGCATTAGAACAGTGCTGTATGACAGGAGACCCACTGCCTCCCATGTAAGTGAAATGCTTTTTCTATGGATGTAATCAAATTAAGTGAAACATTCATGGACACCATGCACCTTGTAAGGAGTTTAAATCCTTTAATAATGAAATTATATACTTTTGCACAACCAGATCACCATAGTTATTTATAAGCAGCATGTGGTGCTACCATGTGCTGATATATTTTTCTAAATAAAAGCATCATTTGAGTTTAATGAATGAATGAGATTCTGCTTTAATGCCTGAATAAAATTTGCATTTAATTGAATGTTCAGTCTCCACTTCAAAATAGTGCCCTCTACTAAAAGGACCAAGGAGATACCAGAGTGCAGAAGTTGGGAACACACACAGAAATTCCAGACACACACACCGCACACACTACATAAATCCTTTTTAACTGTTTCTTCGGTAATAAGGAACTGCGGTATAAATCTCACAACACACAAACTCGGGCTGATTACAGGCTTAAGGAAATAGCTACAGTTATCTTGACTTGGATAAATTATTATATCCTAGAGGTTATTCTGTTTTTTCTAATAAAGCTTCAGCAGCAAACAGAAAAGAAGGAAAGAAGGAAAGAGAGGAAGAAAGAAAAGAAGAAAAAGAGAAAAAGAAAAAGCCTGTGATTTTTTTCTTTGTAACCAATGAAATTATGGGCTTGCCTTGCCATAATGCCTTTGACACGATTACTTTGAAGAACAGAAAAATTTAAATTTTAGAGACACACATAGCCTGGAAAGCATATTTTATGCAATAATACGGAGTTTCTGTGAGGCTTCTTACAGAAAAGGAAACCCTGATTTGAAGGCAAAGTGGCTTGGTCTACTGCGTGCATGTCCTGAGGGTGCAAACAATAAGATCCCTGTTCAGAAATGGCAAATATTCTGCCAAAAAGCACAAGCAGTAGCCCTACAGCAGTCTGCAGATTCCGTTGGTATCCATCGCCATTAAATTAATGTTTATCTTTATCACAAGAGATTTCACCAGCTTACGCTGGTGGCACAGCAGGGTCTGAGGGCATCCGCAAAATGCTGCTTTTGAGGTCATCCGTGACCGAACACCCCCGCGGATCAGGTGACCGGCAAAATATGCTTCTTCCTCTCTCCAGTTCTGCTTCCCGCAACTCGGTTGTTTATCAATGAAAGTGATAAATACAAATGACTTTGATAAGGCAGGCGGTGTAGTAAAGCAACCTGCCGAAAGCCTGCCGTAAGAACCGCCCGCAAAGTTCAACAACTGTGAAAGAACTATTAAAAAGGACACACAAACAAGTGACCTTGACTGACAAGCGCACTTCATCCCAGCAATAAACAGCGGCGGGGCTGATAAGTGTTCATTGGCGCAGAGAGTAATTACCTATCTGTCAGCGTTGCTGGTGTGTGCGAAATAGTATAAATGAAACATACATAATGTACAGCAATAATATCGGGCATGCAGAACCTAATGCATTATCATCATTCTCAGGGCTCAGGTTTATGTGGCTGCCACCACTGAGTAAATGCCTTCTAGCCATGATAATTTCATTCTAATCTCTGTTCCATATTATAATTTTCATAGCTAAAAGATACTGAGGAGCAATACGTTTCAATCAAGGGCTAAATAGAACACAACCTGTAACTGGGTATTTTATACACCTATATATATTTTTTTTCTTTCAAAAAAAAATTTCGTCAATTTATGAATAGACTGAAATAAGCTGTAAATTTATGGATGACAAACTCTGTCTGTAGCAATGTCACAATGTCTGGAGACAGGCTTTACATATCTTGTACAAGGGATGCCAGCTTTGTCTATCATATCTCACAAAAGAATTCAACCCTCTGGAAGAATAAAGGTTTCTGTGCCCCTTCCTAGCACGCTATCAAACAAGGTTAACTTTTAAACGCACAAAAGAAGGGTCCTACCGAGTTAAAAATGATAAAAAAAAAAGCTTTTAGATAATGTATGTTATTATTTTAAATGCTGTTTAAAATTCTATTTTATTACATAACCTTCACAGCTAGACCACCACTGCAGTGAACAAACCTGCCTGCTTCCTCATTAATATCTATTTTAAAATACAGCCTTTGTATGTTTTGCATTTATTTCGGGACTTTTTATGAAGCGGAAGGACAGTGATTTAAAGGCACGCTCAGCCTCCCCTCCCCATCATGCCAGGAAAAGGGAGAGAGAATAGTGCTCGCTGCTTTACCAAAACCCACTTGACTGGATTCCAGCGTCGGGGGAAGAGCGCAGTAAAACGTGCGCTGGAGCCCGCGTGGCACCAGCAGCCTGCCTGACAAACTGTTGCGCCGCTGGCCCCCCCTCCAGAAAGCAGAAGGGATGCGCAGGCCTAACGCAGTCGCGCTCAAAGAGCCTCAAAACGGGCCTTCAGCCGAGCGGGCGTGCTCCGCCCGACTGCACCCCAGGGGACAAAATGGCGCCCCCGGGAACACCCTGGGGCGAGGGTGCCTCCCCCGGGCAGAGCGGCGTGCTGGGAGCCGCCCTGTGCCGGGTGGAGGAGAGGGAGGGTGGCGGGCG
>NW_009228062.1:25728-26053 GCF_000690835.1 Fulmarus glacialis | reverse complement strand
TTAACCTCTCCCTCTGCTCTTTCCAGGTCCAACGCCTCCGTCACGGAACGTAAGTAGCCCCCAGGTCCCGTGGCACGGGGACGGCGGTGGGGGCTGCTTGGCTCATGCCAAGCCCATGTTAGACCCGTCAGCGCCCAGGGTGCATTTTTTGGGCTCAGATGCCAGAGTTGCGGAGTTCAAAGGCTCCCCTTTGGCTTTTCCCAGTGGAAACCCAGATTCGCTTCTGCATTTTGAAGCAGAAGCTGTGTTTTCTGCCAGGAGGGTGGAAATCAGCCCTTTTGGCTCAGCAAGGAGGGGAGGCTCTGCGGGTGGACCCCAAGCCAGA
>NW_009228062.1:24320-25576 GCF_000690835.1 Fulmarus glacialis | reverse complement strand
AAGCCATGGCAGGTGACCTTCATGTCCCGGGGTGACGCGTGTCCCTGTGGCCCTGCCTTTCAGAGTTTGATGGAGAATCGGTCGGATGACAGCGGGAACTGTTGTTATCACCGGGGGAATCCTAGCGACGGTGATCCTACTGTGCATCATCGCCGTGCTCTGCTACTGTAGGCTACAGGTGAGCACCGTGGCCGTCCCCCATCTTGCCACGAACCCCAGCAGCGTGGCTGCTCCTCGGGCCAAACTGCTGCTGCAGGAGGGGTCTCGGTGGGGGTTTTCTTGCCCGCGATGGGCAGGGAGTTGAAACCCCCTTTTCCCCCAGGTGCTGCAGTTACGTCCTTTCCTCCTCCCGGCGCGGGGGGACTCCCCTAGGGCTTTTGAGGATCTGCAGCGCTTGCTAATTTAGGTGCAGGCTTGGCTGGGTTTGCAATACCAGATGGAGACTTTTTTTTTTGGTTTTTTTCCCCCTGTAAATTAAACGAGGAGGCTTTCAACAACAGCTAGCTACAACCTCCTGCTCTTTAAAAGTTAATGTGAAGTCTGTGCCATGCACAGCGCCCGTGTGATGAAAAGCACGGCAGTTGCTTGGAGGAGTTTCCAACTGGCACTGGTTTCCAAACCTCGCTGCACGCTCAGGTCCCGGCCGGGTTTTGTCCCGCTTCTGCTGCCTTGCAGGACCCAGGTCGGAGCGGAGCAGCGAGAGGCCGACGGAGGTTTTCTCTGGCAGGGGAATGCGGCAGAGCTGGCTGCGAAGCCGAATCTGCCCTCTGGCTGCTCGCTCCCGTTAACGTAACCCCTTCCCTTTCGCGCAGTACTATTGCTGCAAGAAAGATGACTCCGATGAGGAAGAGGAGGAGGAGGAGGAGGAAGAGGAAGAGTCCGACCTTCCCACGCACTCGCACCTCGGCACGTGCAACGCCTGCAACTCCCGCATGGTGGATGGCCAGGGCAGCCCCGCGCCCCCCCCCAGCGAGCTCAACCAGCCCGGGGCTCACAACTACTGCCCGACCTGCTCCCCCTACGGCTCCCCCTTTTACATCCGGACTGCCGACATGGTGCGCAACGGGGGCGAGAGGGTGGCCTACACCCCCGCGTGCTACAAGGAGATGGGGCCGCCCATCAACATGGCCACCCTGCAAAGCTACCCGGTGAGCCGCCACGGCCTCCTCCGCGAGAGCTTCCCGAACCCGCGGGCTATCAGCACGGAGGTGTAGTCACCGTTGTCACTAGCACAGGGTGTCCCCAGCCGGCGCCCG
>NW_009228062.1:0-24167 GCF_000690835.1 Fulmarus glacialis | reverse complement strand
CGTTAAACCGGCCACCTCCGAACCCATCATAAGTGTCATTATTATTCTATTCTATCTCCTGAAGGGACTTGTCTAACGAGGGCTATGTACAGTACAACCTAATTTAATTACCCCAGGCTCCCCCGGCTCCCCAAGCGAGGCCTCCAGTGTCCCCACGCAGCCACCCGAGGCGATGCCCACGGCCTCCGGCACACGGAGCGATGCGCGACCACCTGCGAGCTGCTGCCTCTGGCAAATCCCACCGCTGAGCTGGGAATGGCAGCGCTCCTCGGCGACGGGAAGGCAAAGAAAGGAAGATCCGGATCGTCCTGTTCCCCTTGTACTGCGTTAGTTGCCGCTAGCAGATAGCTTTTGTGTTTGAGTGTAAGATAGGACACCGTCCCCCACCCACTTCCATCTTTGCACATGCTGAAGAAGTTCAAGACATGAATTTAGATCACCGCCGGGGGAGGCAAAGTTGCTCGCAAAACCACTCGCCCACACAAACGGGCACAGGCTGATTCTTCTGCGGCCGAAGCCCCCACCTCTTCTACTCTTCACAAGCTTTCTTAGGAGAGATTTTAACTTGGACCCATAAAAATGGCGAGATTTTACTTATGGGAAGAATTGCATCCCTAAAAAACTGCAGTTTTGGTCACCTTGAGCTTTCAAAGCCTTACCCAGCCCACCCCGACAGCTCCGGACTGTTGGCTTTAGGATGGCCTTTGCTTTCGACAGCAACAGCAGAGACCACCGGGTCACACCTTCTCCTTTGCGGGGCCCACAACCTCCCATGGGAGAGCGATGTTCAGGTGATTGGGGTCCCCCCCCTTCTACTTTTGGAAGAAGAGGGTGCAAGACCTGAACCTGGGTTCACCAGCCCTGAGGCTGGTAATGACAGCCAGTGACTCTGCCTTTCTGCAAAAATGAATGTGGGAAAGTTCATTCTTCCTCCATAAATCAAATTAGGTGAAAAATTACTAAAAGGACATCTCCATCATTCACGGGCACTTCCATAGCAACCGGTGCAGGACCGCTCGGCTGAGCGCTTCCCATTCATGGCAGGGAGGAGGGACCCGGACAGCAACGATCCCCGCAGCCATGCGGATGCTGTTGGAGGCAATGGCAGGAAACACTCGCCATGCCTTTGCAATATAGGCTACAACTGCTCAGCAATGTGAGTGGTTTTTTGGTTTTTTTCACCACCGTAATTTAGAAATCATCCTGCTCCTCACAGGATTTGGACTTAACCTCCCCGTTCATGCACAGAAAAAGTAGGTCTCAGCGTGGAGGTGCACTCTACGTGAGCCGCGGATGTCTACGTTATCAGTCAAAAGGCTAATTTACACTTTGGACCTGCTCATGCCTTGGCACCTCTGCTCAAACTACCCAAAGAAAAGGCGCCAGATGAACACCAAGTGTGGCGACGGTCCTTGTAACCAAACACCTTGCCCCAGCCCATGTTTTACAGTCTTTTGAGCACACATTGTGCACCATTTCCCCATCTCTGGCCCAGAAAGACATTGCGTTTCCATTATCCTGAGACTCTGTCTAGCTGCATCTCTTTTAGAGAGTCTCCTTCCATTCTCCAAATAGTGGTAGCAGGTCTTTGAATGTCCTCGCACGTTAAGGGCAGGCAGATGAAAGTTAGCAGCAGCAAAGCGCTCTGGATCCCACTAGCCAATAGTCCATAGCTCCTACTGCTTCCCATCCAGCCAGTGCTCCTCCCTGAAAATATAGTCTGTACCGGGAAAAAAATCTTGGCTAACTCAGTAAATCCCATCCTTTCCCACTAGAGCATCTGCTCAGCTAGGACTCCATCCTGCTGGGAGCTACGAGAAGTTATTATATCCCGGCGTGACCTGTGGGCTGCTGCCCGATGGCCCTGTGATGCCGTCCCCTCGAAGGGCGCAGGGCCGGCGCGTGGGCACAGCAGCTCCTGGCATCCAATTCTACCTCTTGGCACACAGCAAGGCTTCCCACCGCAACGGTGCCGGGCCATGACCTCCGGAGGGTGGGAATAACACAGGGGGCTTTTGCTTCTGTGGTGAAAGGAAGGCAACCGCCTTGTCATCTTCATCACATGCAAATTAAGCGTGACCTGTCGCCTGCTAACGAGGTGCCAAGGCTGGCAAGGCAGTTCCAGAGTAGCTGGATGGCCAAGATGAGGGTTATCCTCACGGCCAACGCAACACCCTGGGCCTGGCACAGCTACAGAGAAACGGGTGAGTCTGAAAGGGCTGGAAACGTGGGAGATGCAACTGGGGGTTTTAAGGTTTTGGAGATAGTGGAGGAACAGGACGGGGTAGGGGCAGGAATTCCAGATTTTTTCCACTTTAGGTTCCTCCTGTTATTATTCTGTCTTTGTTGCTCAGCTATGGGTCCAAATACAATGTCAGAAATAAATGAGGACTTTGAAATACAAAACAGGAGTGGTTTCTGTCCTTCGGCAGGCAACACAAAATGGGGTTTACCTGGTGCTGCTTGGAAGCTGTACTGGCGCAAGGATTTTTCCTCCCCACCCTTCCTGCTCCTGCTTTCCTTCCTCTTGTGTCCCTCTTCCTAGGTACATGCATCCCAAAACCACAGTGTTACAGTTTAGCTCTTTATTGTGACACAGAATTTTTCAGTGTGTTTTGGAAATTGCCCTTGTAGTTAGAAGAATCTGCAGGGCAGACCAGAGAGATGGCTGCTGTTGTCTGTGCCCTGCTGCGGGCTGGCCTCCGCGCCCCACCGCCTCCAACTAGAGCTCTTCAGAGATGATGACAGCAGGGACAGGCTTTCCCAACTCACTTCTCAGTAGCTTTCTAGGAACTGATGGTTTATCTTGTGTAAGGTCCTCTTGGTGGAGAGGGAACGGTGATGACTAAGTCCTAGGAATCCTTCCTCACTGAGCAGGCTGGTCTACAGGGACTGGGTCCACAGCCAAACCAAGTGGGGTGGCTTCAAGTGGTAAAGTCTGGCTCAAGGGGGATCTTGCCCCTGAACTTGGAAGGGAAGTACGGCCTGGCAGCAGTCAGGGTGACTTGAGCCGACACGACCGGCAGCAAGCCTTCCTGTAGTACCAGTGAGAGCACAGCTTCACCTTCAGCACCAGCACGCAGTTGGCTGTCGCTTTGTCTTCACAGTCTTCTTCTGGGGAGCAGAAGCATCCACAGAAGGGGTTAAAAAGGAGCTAGATGTGCTTCCTCAGCACAGAGCTGGACAGAAGAAAGGGCTCCCGAAGGCTCCTCTCCCTCCCTGCCCTGCCGGACTTACCTGGTGCCTCTGTGGGGCACAGCTGGAGTTGGCAGGTCTGCCTGGCTTCTGGTTTGGAAGTGGGGTCACAGCCCTGAGCCAGCGCTTCCCCCTGGTAACACTTCACCTCACGCAGTCGCACACCAGCACCACACGTCTTGCTGCACTGTCGGGATCGAGAGAGAGGAAAGGGATCGTGAGAGGCATTTTTTTATTTTTCTATAGTTCCCAAGTTCTTTCGTCCAGTGAGGCCTCCCGGTCCCTGCTTTGGAGACTGTTCTTGAGGAGGTTTGGGTGAAATCCCACACTGATCTCAAAGTTATGCTCCCCTTTCGTTGCTGGAGGAGAGCCTCCCTGAGCCAGGGTTGAGGCAGAGCAAGGGAGTGTGTTTTCATCTCCTTAATGCAATGCATAATTGTTTTTGTTTTGAGTGTTGATGCTGCGGTAGAAGATGGAGAAAATGGCTGCTGCAAGCCAGGCGCAGCTTTCCCCGTCCTCCCATTCCCTAAACGCTCACCAGTTAAAATCAAGGGAAAGAAAGGAAAGACAGAACATTGTCTCCTGGCAGAGGAGGAGACATGGCTGTATTGCCTGCAGTGCAGTACATGCTCTTGCTTGAGGCAATAATCCACATGTTCTAAGGTTTTCCCCAGCTCCCATGTGCCAGTCCCTCCACCTGCTGCCTGGTCTGCAGAAGAGCAGAGCTCACGGTCCCATCCAGACCTAACAGAACCCTCGGCAGAACAGACTGCTAGAAATCCTCCGTGCAGGTCATGCTCCACCAACCAGGGTTATGAGGTCTCCTCTCCCTCTTCCCCACCACCCCGAGCCCTACCTGAGACCAGGAGGTAGTGAACCACGTTGAACATGGCCTCTTGAAACAGGCAGCTTGCTCCTCAGGTTTCTGAGAGGTCTCACAGCGCTTCTCGGGGTATTCCCTGTACACACCGTTCTCCAGGCCCGCACACAAGACAACCCGGGTCTTCATCCCTCGCCCACAGCTGGCATCACACTGGGAAAGAGAACACAACAGCCAGGTAACAAATGATGCTCATCAGCTGTAGAGCTTCAAGTAAGATGGTACCCTGCTCAGAAGCAAGGTGCTTAATGCGTGTGCTAACACCAGTCGAACAGAGGTACTGCTGCCCAGGTCACAGGAGCAATGAGTGTCTGCAAAGGAGCTGAATTTCTTAGGGAGCGAGGACAGGAGCTGGTAACTAGCGTTTAGCCAGCACTGGGGATGCTGAATTCACCTTGGCTGGCCTTGAGAGCAGCTACCACAAGGGACCTGGAGCAGCCAAGGTAAGACTGCAAGAGGCTGTTTCTGTCTTATTTTATGTCTATCTATGTTTTCAAAAACCGTGTAGCCTATTCGTGTAGCAACCTACATCTTGGAGTACTGACAAGCTTTGCATGGGCCCAAGGGGCCCAAACTGGTGCACTGCAGGTGCTTTGCATGGACGAGTACTGCTGAGCCCAAAGCTATGCAGGCTTAGCTGGGAGCTCTCAGTCTCTCAGGACACCACCAAGAGAAGCAGCAGGAGGCAAGATCTGATTCTAGCTTAGTTCTGCTCCCTGATGCCCATGGAGGCAGTTGCCAGTTTGAGGTTTTACTGCTTTATGCTCCTCTTCACCACCGCAGGGCCAGCACAGCTGGCTTGCATCCGCCCTTAGTCATCCTGCAAACTCAGAACTGATCAGCCGAGAGAACACAGAAAAGGCAAAGAAGCTGGCACACGCAAAGGTGGGGAGCTCAGCTGGTCCTTCAGAGTTTAGGTGAGTTTAATAGCCTGGACACAGCTGAAAAATTGCGCTGTAGCATTGTGTGTGACCCACACCGTAGGCCAGAGCAGGACAGGGTTACGGGACTGCCATAGCTCCCTAGGTTTAACCAGTTTGTGCTCGTTACCAGTGCTGGAGGGAGACCAGCTGAATGTAGTCAACAGCTACAAAGGGTAGCAAAATGAGAACAGAGGTTTAGCTATGGTTGGAGGGAGAGGGCTTGGCCGCTTGGTTTCCTAGAAATATTCTTCCTTAGTGCTTTGTGAATCCCTATTTTGCTCAAGACTTTAAAGACAAAGCGCAAACCCCACAACTGACTCAATGTGTTCCTTCTGGGTGCTCTGGGCCTCGGACCAGCTTGTAACAGGAAGCCCAGAGCCCCTAGGCCTTGAGCAACAGAGGGGGAGTAAGTAGACTGGCAGAGACCGATTGCTTGGTAGAACGGGGCGCCTGGACCACATTCACTGGACTACAAGTCCTGAGGCAAGTACAGAGTCATGGCCTGGATGTGACTTCCAGGGCAGGGATCTGGGCTGTGGTTCAGGTTTACCTCTGGCTATTATTTATCAGAGATGAAGCTGGTTTTGTTGGGGCTTTCTCTTTAGTGGTGGGACCAAAATCTTGGGGGGCTGAGTGCAGGTTCTGGACAAAGAGCTCTGCTGAGGTGTCTGCAACTGCCAGCTGGGAGCCAGAGGTGGGAGAGGATGGTTTCCTTAGAACACTGCTGCCCTCCAATGGAGGTCCCTGGGAAGGCAGCAAATGCCACAAACTGTGGGGTGGCGTTTAGGGTATGGTGGGGGACAAGCTGGGGTATTTATTGCTCCTTCCCTCTCTCTGGAAGAAGCTAGGATGAGGGTACAGCTCCTCGGTTGGAGGTTGCACCATACAACCTTGCTCTGCCAAGGGAGCCAGGCTCCCACCATCTCCTGTGCGATATGGGGTGGGAAAGGAGGGCTGAGGACACGGTGGTGGGCTCGGCTTTACCTGGTCCCACTCCTGCTCCACCCAGTGTGCAGGGCAGTTTTTGTCTCCACACGGATGGACAGCCAGGGGCTTGGTGTCTGGGTCACACTGCGAGTCGGAGATCACTTTGCCCTCCAGGTTGCGACATGCGATGAAGCGACTCATGCGTCCCTCACCACATGAACCTGAGCACTTGGAGGAATAAAGGGCATTTAGACACATCAGAAAGCAGGAAGGTGGAGGAGTTAGGGTCAGTGGTGCCAGGAGACCTGAGTCCAGAGCCTAGCCCTGCCACTGGGACTGTGGCACTGGATCCCAAGGGTCTTTAGAGGTACATCTAGTCAGGGGCTTCCATTCTCCAGGTGCCGTGAGCTCCCCAGATTATTGAATGGAGCTCACCTCACAGCTGATGAAAATTTACAGCGCGGAGAGGCAAAAATACAGATTATTCTAGTTTCTTTAGCTTAGCCTCTGCCAGAAGAAAGCCAAAAGAGAGCAGCAGTATGACTGCCCACCTGCTCCCTCCCATCAGCCCTGCACCCCTGGCATCGGGTTCAAGGAGAAGCAGACCCTCCGGACTCACCGGGCCCCAATCCGAAGCAGTCCAGCGGCGGTCGCAGGGTGGGCCTGTGCACGCCTTCTCGCTGCTGGGTTTCCGGGACTCGTCGCAGAGGGGTGTTTCCACCGAGCAGCGCACCTCCCGCTTCATCGTGCCCTGCGTGCCACACCGGGCCGAGCACTGCAATGGCCATACAGAGTCAGCCCCGCGGCTCAGAAGCAGAGAACAAGGGGGATGAGCAAAGGCAAGGGAGACAGCTATGCCTTCTCCCGTTTTCCTCCTGCTGCACTAGGGGAGAGGGCAAGGGGCCCAGCAGGGACACAAAAAGGTGAGTCCATCTCTATCTCTGCTACTTAATTACTTTGGGTCCTAGAGCTCCAACACTCCAAGATGCTGAGGCCTGGACTGCTATTCTGTGGAGTGGCAGCTCCACTGTCCCAGTCCCAAGCAGACTGTGGGAAGTCAACCAATCAAAGGGATTTTGACTGGGTTTTAGCTCCTCTATGTCTCCATACTGTTTCCCCATCTGCCCTTATTTAAATCCTTGGAAAGAGGGAGGCAAAGCCTCTTGCTGACAGAGCTTTCACTTGGTCAACATCCTGCTTAAGAAGTGACGGTAGAAAAAATGTTTTGGAATGGCCTTTGTTCGCTGGGCAGTGCCAGAACAGGGGAGCGGTGGGTAAAGGCAGTCCTTGTTTCCCCAGGATGCAGTTGGCCAGGGGCTTCCTCAGCACCCAACACATGCCAGCCACCTTCTTCCAGGCCCCAGCCCAGCCCCGGCTGCTTACCTCTGGGAGCAAAGCTCCCCTGCTCCCTACCTCGGACCACTCAGAGAGCTCCCACTGGGGCCCACAGGCCTTGTTCTTGCAGGCTTTCCTCTCCATGGGTCTGGCCAGCCCAGCTGACTCACAGAGGTCATCATAAACGGAGCTGTCAAAGCCTGGAGCCAGCATCTTCCAGCAGCGCACAGTGCGGTACTGATAGCCCTCACCACAGGTTCTGGAGCATTCGCTCCACCGGCTGATCTCCCACCTCCACGAGCAGTCCCCAGGAGAGAAAGCACAAAGGAAAACCCAGGTAAGGGGGACAAGGGACACGGGGTGGCAGGGGAGTACCCGCGTGCCTGGGACTCCCTCACCCAGTAGCTGCTGCTATGAATCTGCTCATCACATAGATGTCTGTGTTGGTCTTGAAAGCCAACTTTGTCCTTAGCAGGCAATTTAGGCAGCAAAATCTTTCACTCTTTTTGCTTACAAGGCGATACGAGGGCTTAGCTGTTGAAGCGTATCTTCCAGCCCAGAAATGGCTGTATACTTTGAGCAGAAAATGATCCTTACAAAGATATGTTGTCCCCATGGACAGCTGTCACTTCCACTCACCTAGGCTGGCAATCTCTCCCTGTGCAAAATTCATGAGTAGGTTCTGGTCGGGTTAGGGCATCACAGTAAGTTTCATCCACTTCCACTCCGTCGTACCGGACACACATCGCATAGGAGGTGCTGATACCTGCTGGGCAATCAAGACCCTCTCTTGGTCAGGCTCCATCAGATCCAAAAGCCTCCTCCCACCATGATTAAATTACTGGAGTGCTCACTGCATCTCAAACTCTACCTGCCATTTTAAAAAATACCAGTACTCTCTCTATCAACAGCCAAACAGGACCTCACATGATCAGTCACCTGAAGCCAAACCTACCTGAAGTGCACGTGGAGCTGCAGGGAGCATAAGCTGAGACTTTCCACCGATACATGTCAGCCAAGCTAATGTCGTCATGGCCCACAGAGCTCACATCAAACTCATTGCTGTGGAAAAAGGAGGTGGCATGAGCTAAAGATGAAAAATTGCTGCAAACATAAAATATTGTGAATTTCCTCCTCACTGTCTTTGAAGATGGGAAGAAAGCCAGTGTTCCCGCTCTCCATCTCCCCCACCTTGGGCAAGATGGACCACTGATGCGTAAAGCCTTGATCCACCTCCTGAATTCAAGTAGCAAGGCTGTGAAAAGCCATGGATCAACATCCTCTGAGAGGAGGCACCATTCATAGTGAGATTTGTCTGTAATGGTTTTTCGAACATGCGGGTGCCCTAAGCTTCCGTTCACGCTATCACCTCGAGAGGTATGACGCTAGGTTGGAAAGGGGAGCTCAGGCAAGGTCCCTCTTGTTATATAATGTGGTGGGAGAGTTCACACACGGCTTGTCAGAAATGTTTAAAAGTTGGCCCTCGTTTTCCTGCCAAATGTTTATTGAAGTTACAGAGGCATGTGTGCCCAGAAGAATGGGACAGAAGGGGTGTGATGTGCTGGTAAATGTGTGTATGTGATGTGCTATAGACCCCCGGCCTTCTTTACAATCACTTTAGTGTTGGTCCCCCAGGTTCTTCAGAACCCATTTAAATGGATCCCTTAGAGGCAGGGGCGGGAGCGAAATACATTCTGGGAAGCCTGTGTCAGGCTAGTTGTGCCAATCAGTCTCTGGAGGACACACCATTGGTCAAGCATCTACAGCAGCTGCATGGATAGACATTGGAGAATGGGGACATCAAAGACAGCAGTGAGCCTACCAGAGGATTGACTTGACCCTCCCTCCCCAGCTAACCATGCTCCTGTTTTGCCCAGGAAATCAAGTGCCACCTTTCAGTGCCAGGGGCTTGCAGAGGCTCTGCCTGGCTGATGTCCACGGTTGGGGTGGCACCTAGCAGAGGGCTCTCCAGAGATGCCATCATGCTGTAGTTGGCTGCTTCCCCCTGACTCCCAGCAAATGCCTCCACCTTCAAGTCCTCCAGTGAGTTCTTACGGGCCGGCGCTTTGTGGAGGCCCTGTGGCCACCGGGCAGCCGTCTCGGTCCATAGTCCTGCTGTGGAGTTCCTCGGGGCCAGCCTGGCTGCCAGGTGCTGCAGCTCCCTACAGAAGGCAGTGTTGTGCGGGTCTCGGTGACACAGCCGCCTGAAGAGACGAAGCCTGGAGGATGCTATCTGGCTGTTCTCCGAGAGCTCGGATCTCCTCATGCTGTAGGGTACAGCTGTGCTGATGGAAATCTGATTGAACCTGAGAGCTGGAGGAAAAACACAGGGATGCTTTAATTATCTTGGATAGCTTATACTTCTCTGATTGAACCTGAGAGCTGGAGGAAAAATACAGGGATGCTTTAATTATCTTGGATGGCTTATACTTAAGCATGTGGTACCTAACAAGGCAAAAACCATTGAGTTTGGCTTCAAAATCATAAATTGCCACCAGGGTGCACCAATAGGCCTTAATTGCCCTGACCAACCTCACACACACTCTGCCCATTGCTCAGGAGCTCCATTTAAGCTCATGCCTGGGCCTTCAGACCTGGCCTGAGCCTTCAGACCTGGCCTGAGCAATGCTGCAGGCGTACTTTGTCCGTGAATTGTTGTTTGGCTTTCCCAGATTGACCTCAGATT
This sequence comes from Fulmarus glacialis, assembly GCF_000690835.1. NCBI lineage: Eukaryota > Metazoa > Chordata > Aves > Procellariiformes > Procellariidae > Fulmarus > Fulmarus glacialis. The sequence goes on along the minus strand of NW_009228062.1, from coordinate 14,221 downwards.
TGACTTGTCACCTTGTTTTCACCTGATCACTGGGCAGTTGCTAGGACCTCTTGCTATCACTGTCCTGCTTGCCATCTCAGATGCCATGGGACTGCCCTGCCTGACAGGGCACTGCTTGATCTGTATTGTGGCCACCCTCTCCCAGCTCCCCTTCCCTTATGGACCTTCTGGCCCTTGCTCTTCCCTGACAGTCTCTACCCTGCTATTAATCATCTTTCCCTCCTGTCTGCCCTGATGGTAAAGCCACCTTAGATTTCAAGACCAATATGGGATGTCCGCTTTCAATGAATAAAATGGGAAAGAAGGAAAAACAAAGCAACCAACCCAACTCTGTTTCTCCACCAATTGCTGCTGCTTCCTCCTCCTCTTCCTCTCCTGCCGTGTTTGCATGGTAGACCTGTCTTATCTGGAAGTCATATTTCTCCTTCTCTTCACCTTGTTCCCAGCCCCAGTCCCGAGTCTGACTGGTGGAGTTGGTCTGGATGAAGTGCGGGTGACCAAAGCCTAAATCTTCATGCCCTTCTCTTAGAGGAAGCTGTTCACTGGTGTCATCTGGTGACAGGGAGAGCCATGTGGCATTGAAGTCCTGGGCAGCTCTGGAGTTGGCTGGAATGGGATGGTTCTGGCTGGTCTCTGGTCGGTGACGATAGAGAGGTCTGTCTACAGCAGGGCTTGCAGTTCGGAGAGGTGGTGTCCGTGGTACAGTGTAGTCATAAGTTATGTGTGGCATTTTCCCATTAAAGTTATAGTACTGGAGGAAACAGGGAAAGAAAACAAAACCGCTTGTATTTTAAGGACATGTATTTCCCAGAGACCTCTTCTAGCCACATCCATTTTGTGATGGATGTTAAGAGAAGATAGTATCCTCATAAATGCAAGAGGAACCTCCGCCCCACCCCCAGACAGTATCTGGCTTCCTCAGCCACCTACACACTCAGGTTTGGCTTGGGAACCAGGTTAATATTCCCTTTGTCTGAGGGAGGCTCACAATTTTGGGACCGGCAAGACAGGAAAGCCTAAAACTAGCTCCTCACATACCATGGCGTTAAGAGACTGGTTAGTGGGCCCGTGAGCTATAATATACTCCAGCCCATCTGAGTTCAGGCTCGAGGGCCGCCGGTACTTGAAGATCGTGCCAGCTACCCTGAAGTTCTGGGGGTTGTCAATGGCGGAGTTGCCGTTGAAGAAGAAATGCCCGGATTCATCTGCAAGTGCTTCAAAGAGAGAGAAAAGGGACAAATGTGATACTCTGTGCAGAACACCGGGGCTGCACTGGCACTGAGGAGAGCAAACAGCTCATGACCGAGAAAAGCCCCATAGAAAAAGAACCGCAGGCCCTCCAGCATTCATCTTCCGCATCAGGTCAGATCAGCGGTGTTCAATGCCTGCTGCTTTCATTTCCCGCTCCAACAAGAGCACAAATGTCTTCACAACAGGGTCTGCCCATAGCAAGCTTGGTTTCCAAATGTCCCTCCTGCTGCTGGAGATGTGGTAGCCTTGGTTTATGGAGAGATGAAGTGCCCCTGTGCTCTTCAGAGGAGGAAATGCTCACAGATAGCTCTCTCACAGCAGAGATGGGAGTGCACAGAGCCCTCCTCCCACCTCAGAGGCAGCTGAACTGGGACCTCCATGTCCATCCGGCTCCTCTGCTTACCTAGGATGTTTTCCGTTTTCCTACGCTCAATGATGAGGATGTCCGTGGCACCGGCAGGGATGTTGGTGATGAACACGTAACCTGAGGAACAGAACAGAGCGTGAGGAAAGCCCAAGGACAGAATAAAAAGGTCTAGGTAGGAAAAGTAGCTCATGGGGTAAGTGTGTATGTAGGAGGGCAGCACTGCCCTTCAGGGGCAGGACGCTAAGGACATAAATGCACGTTGCGCCAGTCTGTGAGCTCTAATCCCAGGTCCCCTCTGAAGTCCCATTACAGGTCACCATTACAGGTCTCTAAGGCTCAGTCTGAGCACTGCTGGGTTTGGAGTCAGGAAGGAACTGCACAAGCATAACAGTCTGGCTTTAGGTGTGTGAATGAATGTGCTCTCACCCTCTTTCTGGCAAGAGCACAGAAAAAGCTTACTAGTGATCAGGGCTGACGCTGAACAGAGGATGGAAAAGACCACAGGTGCCCTCAGCTCCTGACTCAATAGAATTTGTCTCAGGAGTATCACAAAAATTGACCTTTAAAGGGAGAGGAAATAAGAAGGCTCTTAAATTATGCGGTTTGGCAGCTTGTCTTTCCTGCTAGAAATGCAGGTCTTCTCCATTCTGTAAGATTTTATAAGGACTGGAATGGGAGGCCAAAACTGTATCTGTACTGCTAAAGGGGTTAGCACCACTACCCCTGCTCTGGAAAGTGGCCTGAGTGCTTTTCTAGTCTGTAGAGAGCGAGGCAGACTAGTGAAACAACAACAATGTGATGTTCCAAAGCATCCTCAAACCACCGTTAATTAATTACTAATGAGCATACCACAGTCGATTCCTTCTGTGGGTGGAGGAATGGGCCATGAGGTTGCAAGGGATGAATCTCAGCCCAGTTTCAGAGGGACTGTCCCTCAGTTGTGCCAGCCATAGGATTGGGGAAAGCAGGAGAATAAATGCAGGCTGAAACAAACGCTGTGACCCTCATCATAGGAGCTTAAGTTTCAAATGAACACATAGCAGAAATAAAAGAAGATTCATTGATCTCTTCACATTATCTGAGGTGGGCAAGATGCCAAAATCAATAGAAACAAATAGATCCCCAGCTGCTTCTATTGTAAAGAGGTGAAGGGAAACCTTACCAGCCTAATATACAGCACATCAAACCAATTTCCTCTGATGATTAAGTGAAAAGGACAAAAGACAGGCATTTAAGCAGGGGTGGCACTCTTCAGCTCTTTCCACCAAGCAGCTAGGAAACTCCTACTCGCATTCAAGCCAGTCACCCTTCATGCCAGCTGGTGGTAAGAAGTAGCAGGTGAAGTCTCCGGACTGTGGTAGCAGGGAGTACCTATCTGTGAGATTGCCTTTCGGAAGCTGCCCGAGACACGGTGGCAAGTGCTGCCGTCCCCTCCACACACCCTGCATCTGTCCATCGTCCGGGGTGAGTACAGGCTCCCATCGCACCCAACTGGCTGCAAAGAATAAAACAAGAGAGGGTCAGCTTACCTCCACAGGTCAGGGTCTTTTCAAGGAAATGCTACCATGCTCTTTTGGTGAGGTTCTGGGGGGGAGTGTAGGTTAGTTTGGAGTGGAGTAATGAATGAATCCAACAGCAGCAGAAATTCATGTGTGTAACCTGTGACCATCTACGTTGTGCCCCTGAACCTGGGGCAAGGGCTTGTGCGTGTAGGTGAATGGAGTAAGACTTGGCTAAGCTGTTTTGGTTCCTTCTGCCTCTGTATTTAGGCCAATCCTTCTCACTGAAATAATGATATACATGATCACCCTCCAGGGGATGCTGCATCAACTGCAGACCTTTCTGAGGCTGTAAGGCACCTCTCTGTAACACTATATACAACCACCCTTCATCCTTGCCCTATGAGGTGAAAAATCAAATGGAAGATTTTTTTTTTTTTTTTTAATTGGATGACTGTGTAAACAAACCTGCAACTGTAGTCTTCTCTGTGCTGGGAAGAAAGTGCTGTCACTCAGTGGGAACATGTGGATGTATATAATTCCTTTTGTGTGAACCTCTCTGCTCTCCTCTAGCCCATAGGCGTTCAAGAGTGAATGTAATTACTCCACGCCAGGCCTCAGTTGCAATTCCCTGCTGGGACCCCTGGCCTTACGATGACCAGGAGGTCCAGCCATGCACTTACTCCCAATTTCTGTACTACTTCCTCCCAGAGCCTCACCTCACACTTCCCATTGATGCAGACCCCTTGATAGGTCCTGTCCTTGCAGGAGGTACCATCCTGTGCCCGGGCCATCAGCTGCCTCTCTCCACTCTGGGTGGTGCATTGGAGGTCGCATGGCTTGTTGGAGATACTGGTGTAGTCATCTGAAGGGACAGAGGCAGAAAGTCACCAGGCAGATCAAGGTGCTCAGAGACGGGCAGCGAAGAAGGGGACTTTCCTCTTATCCATACTGATGGCTTGATGACACCTTGGCTGTTCTTGCTGCTTGAGATGAGACCTCAAGGCTACAGATTTTGTAATAGTAAAGGGGTCATGGTATGAGGCTGCAGCTGGGGACCATGCCTAGCAGAAATGCTTCTTGCTGGCAAACCCTCTTCCTTGCCATACCCTCTCCCCTTTGCAGTGCCATCCCCTGTGCCAGACATGGGAATCTGTATCAGCAGATCCCAGCCCACACATAAATACACAAGAGCAGGCAAGACCTGTAAGAGAGGCACCGACTGTGCGGAGCTGTGGCCAGCAGATGCAGATGTTCTATGTCCCCCTGGCAGCTAATGGAAAGAGAAAAACAAGTGGGTCCAGAAAGAGGGTAATATCTCAGGTGAGCTAAAGCTGGGCCTCAAGGGCCACCTGGAAACCCATGTGAAGCAATTTGTCTCGCCTGTACAGGAAACTGATGGGCATCCTGCTCAGAACAACCCACCACCAACCCAGTGGGAAGCATGCTGGGTGACAGAGGCAGCCAAAATGGTAGAAGGCACAAAGAGCGTGAACACCCACTCTGCCAAGATGACTGCTGGTTAGCCAAGACAACTCAGAGAAGCCTGTGTCCTGTCTGCCCACCAGTGCTTGCTGATGTAGGATCCAAAACGGGAGCAATGTGGTGAGAGAGGAGGCCTGGCTGGGGAGAGTGGTTCTGTGAAGAGACAGGGAACGATTTCTCCAAAGCAGGGAGCACAGGGAAGCACTTCCAGACCAGCCAGGAACATCCATCCCTTGTCCCCTGGGACCTTCCCCTTCTCCTGTGTCTGAGAAGGTCCTGTGGGTGTTTTCTCACCCTGATCTTTTGCGTGAAGCTATGAAAACCCACCTGGATAGAGAGGCATCCAGTGGTAGTAGCGCTTCCCAAAGGCTTTGGCATTGAAACTGGAGCACTGCTGCTGTTTGAAGCTTGCTGTGTTGGCTGGGCAGAGCTATGGAGGGAATAAATGTCATCAAAAGCTCCCTATGTCACAGCCATGGTTGTGACAGCTGCTTGTCCCTGCTGCATCCTTGGAGGATGAAAATGCTCTGTCCACCCTGGAAGGAACCAGTGATGGACTCTGAGGTGCCGTAACACAGGCAGAAAGGCCAGGCCTCCATCGCCAAGGGCCCCTCAGACAGCTGTATTTAACAGTCCTGCAAAAATTACTTACAGCGAAGGGAAAAGCATATTGGAAAAACGTCGTCCCTCCCCCCACCCCACAACAAATATGGTTTTATATCCTTTTCCCCCACCTCTCAGTCCCAGAGAGTAGAGCCCATCTCCCACGTCTTCAAAGGCACACCGTCAACCACTCCAGGAGTGGATCGTACCCCTTGTCTGCACTCCTATGACGGACCAGTCACACCCTGAGTGCTGGTGCACTTGCAGCTCCAAATGTGACCCCCTGAGGCCCCGCATCCCCCAGTAAGGATCAGTGAATACTGGAAGTGGTTCTCACCTGCTGCTGGCACAGTTGGTAGTGCTTGGCTTGACCAACACACATGGTGCTGTTTGTTCCCTGGGGCATCTGGAGCCTGCAAAGCAGAAAGAAAATGAGCTGGAGGTCTGTGAAGTACTAAGGTATTAAGGATGACAGAGAAGTCAGGCCTGACTTAATGGGGAGAAGCAAGGCAGGCGTTTTATCCGAGCAAAGCTTTCTGGATCTAGACTAGCCAAATCTCCTCTGAAACACATTTTCAGTGCTTTTAGGTGGACTGTGATTTTAGACTACTCCTGTTTTGGGGCAGGTTGAGCAGACAGCAAGCAACCGCAGTATCACCACCACTGTGTCCCTTCACCTCTGAACTCCAAAAGGGTTAATGTGACAAAAGGACAATAGACCTTGATGATCCATCGCTCCCATGGAAGTGCCCAGGATTTGCAGTGACCAGGGGAGTCGATTTCAGGATTCACTGTGCAGTAGGCAGGGAGATGGCACCTCTCATGGGGACTGGCCACCTTAAAAGATTAGCAGGAAAGGCTTGGTGCAGATGATGGACCAAAACCACAGCAATTTCCCAACACGATGCTTCAGCTCTGGCCAGCAGGAGTTATCCAGGGGATACTGGAGTCCTTGACTGATGCAAAGGCAAAAAAATTCTTGAAAGCTGGGAAGATGTAGGGAGAATGGCTGAGACCACTGATTAAGGCAATGTGGTCTGTTTAAAGAACAGCAGCAGACAATGTGTTAACAGTGTTGGGAACCTAGGATGCACTGTGTAATGAAGAACCCCGTAGGCATATTCAAGCTGGACTGGCTAGAGGTACTGCAGAGCAATGTTTGACACCATGTAGGCAAAGCCTAAATTTGCACCAAAAGGCTTGAAAACTGCCATTCCTTTCAGTTGAAACAGAGGCTGCTGGCAGACTCAGGCAGAAATTGTTTCGTGGGCATACTTGGCTCACACTTAAGCCATTCTCCTTAAAGCTGCAGTAACCTTTTGGCTGGGCTTTACGTTGGGCTTTTTTTTTTTTTTAAATTCAGACTTGAACCCTGGAGTAAACCGCCACAGCAAAGCCCTCCCCTCCCCAGCTGTGGAGTCAAGGGTAGAACAGATGCCAAATGGAGAGAAAAATCCCTCTTCTGGCAGCAGGCAAAGGGCAGAAGGGCTGCTCAGGCTGTGCGAGGGTGTAGGACAGCCCCAGGCTCCCTCCCGCCCTCTGTTTCCCACTGCTCTCCCATGATGGCCATGGTGTGCTGGGGAGGAGGAGCAGCGGCAGAAACATTGGCAGCCCAGTTAAGCAGGGAGGCCATGTTCAGATGGAAGGTACTGCAGCACATCTGGATCCTCGCTGTGCTGCCAACCAGCCCACATAAAAGAAGTTTTCTGCTGCAGGAAGGAGAGCAGTTGGGGGCCATAGTCTGAGCTTCCTCCACTCAGGAGTGCATTCATGCAGAAGGGAAAGGGGCCGAGCGTGGAACGGGCAGTCCCATGGGCTTGCTGTGCTGCAGGATGCCGGCTCTTATTAACATCTCAGGAGCCTGGAGCAGCAGGTTAGTGAGGTGCCCGAGGAGGAGGGCTTGGTGGCAAGGTGACCCGGAGCAGACAGCGGGAGTTCAGGCAGCTGAAGTTCCCCAGCTCTCCCCACTCCCACAAACCCTGTCCAACCAATACCAGGACTGTAACAGCTGCAGGGGACAAATGTGGCTGTAGGGGACAAATGGAGATGCTGTCAGGTGACAGCCAGATAAATGACAGAGGGAAAAAGACTGGCAAGCTCTGCAGGGAATAAAGAGGGGAAATTGCTGAGACATGGCTGAGCTGGCTGCTGCCAGGAGTAAATCAAGTCCCCAGAAGGTGTCTGGGGATATGTACCCACACCCTTAGCACAGGAACTGGCTACAAATCAGGGTTAGGTTGGTCAGAGCAGCCACGGTAAGCGAGGGTTTGTGAAAGAAAAGGGAAGAGGAATAGAGCTAGTCTTCTCCAGCCCACAACCCCGCCATCTTCAAGTCTCTCGCAGACCCCAAGAGCGGACCAACCCCTTGCTCCCCATCGGATGAGCCAGGCTGAGTAAGTAACCTGTTTAGGGGGCCTGTCACCTGCCCCACTGCAGCGTGCTTCTCCCTCGTCTGCCCTCCCCACCACTGCCTGCTCACCACCTACCCCACAGGCAACAGCCGCCTTCCCTTCCGAGAGGCTGCAGAAGAGAGAAGGGACGACCATGCAAACTCAGGAGGTTTGGCCCAAAAATGCAGGTCGGGAACACCCCGTTTCCCCTCTGGTGCTTGAGGCCTGGCCAAGGGCGCAGGCTGGGACACGACTCACCTCTGTCGCAAGCAGTGCCTCTCCCGGGACATCACGCCTCCTCCGCAGGACCGGGAGCAGGTGGACCAGGAGCTCCACTCTCCCCACCACTTGGTGACTTCTTCATCCCAGGGGCCAGCTCCATCTGCTGCCTCACTACTGTCCTGACAGAAACAGAGCATGGTTAGCTGGAGAACCTGGCTCCTCACCACCCCAGGCAGAGAAGGACCTTCTGAAGGCAGCTGCCCCAGGGAGCACGTCACTAAATGGGCAGCACTGGGACAACTGTGGCAGCATCAGGCCCTTGGGGGGTCACACCAGGCTCAAGACATCTCAAAATTCAAATTTCCCTCCAAGACCAAGTTACGCATGGGAAAGAGGATGCCTCCAAGATCTCATGACGTGATGTAAAGAAGGGCTGTCAGGCTGGACATGTGTGACAGTAATGCCAGCTGCAGCCTGACCCCACAGCATCGCTCCCAGCCTGGGTCAGACAGAACCGCAGATCACAGCTCACGCTGCCCGCCTGGGTCTGACGCGTGGTCAGGAGAGAAGAGGAAGAGCTGCGGTGCTTGGCCGTGCGGAGGTCTGCCCGCAGGGAAGCTGGGGATCCGCATGTCACTTGCTGGAGCTGCATTTCAACAAATAAACTTCTCTTAGTGACTAAATGAGCTCAGATTCAAGTTTCTCACCCTCCAACCTCCATAAAAGTAATTTTCAAGAGTGCTTCAGAACCAGAGCCTCCTGCAATTGCTGTTGTCCCCTCTCCCCATGCCCACTCCGCTCCGAGGAGGATTGCTCCCTCTCCCAGCATGCCTTGCTGGGGCTGAGCCTTTAAATTTGGCAAACCTGAGCTCTTTTGGTCCCAGTGTGGTCATTCCAACAGGCTGCTGCTGACTGTGCCTCTACAATCCCCATCAGGTAAGGGATTCTGTGTTTTAGCTGTTTTTTTAACTTGCAATATTTTCCTCTTTAATGTCTGATGGCCTAAAAGCTCCCAGGAACTTTGGCAAACTAGCCTGTGCAGGAACTGATTTGCTGTTTACTGAAATACAGTTGTGAGCAGTGTTAAATGCAGCAATGAGTTTAACACAGGACAGTGACTGGAAGGGATTTATCCAGCTGAAAATGCTGACAGTGTTTCAGCATTAGTAGAAGAAAATGAATAATTTGTGTGTGTGTGAAGTCTCCTATGTCAAAGTAGGGGTTCAGGGAAGTGGTATCAGTGCTACTATTAGCAAAACATGCTGGTTTGTGGCAGTGGCTGATAGTCCTGCTGCAAAGAACCGGTCTGCAAAGCATAATTGATGGATGAGAAAGAAAACTCAGCAGGGTTTGCTCATCACTAAATGTGCTCTGTTCACTATTTTGGTTGACTGTCTCTCGGCTTTATGCTCTTTCATGGTGTAATAAAGCCAAAGCGTTCTTTATTTTGTAGCGTAATTCCTGCCTGAGAACTTGTCATTTTTATAGCATCTGCCAACAGAACATCCTCTGGGCAGAGGAGATGCAGCTGGTTTCATGCAAACGTTTTTAAGTTGTAACTTAGCGTGGTTGAAATGTACATAGTGCCTCTTCTTGGTGATAGCCAGAGCGTGTTGAAAGTAACCTACTCTGCTGCAAAACAGCACCATGTTACCTGACGCTTTACTCTCTAGTGATTACAATAGTTGATTTCGAAAACAATACCACAAAACTCTTTGCTGTACTTAGATGTTCTGGCTGGAGTTGACTTGCCTGACAGGGACCAAATGCTGTGGCCAGCAGCTGAGTTGCTCAAGAGAAAAACGAGATTTAAAAGAAACAGACAAGTTTTCAAAAATACCTTTTTCTCTTCTTCCAAATCATCATCTCAACCTATTTCCTATGAGAATTTTTGTCTGACTCTATATTATCAGACTGTAAATGGAAATGCTGACTATGTAGCTTCCACATTTACAAAGGAAAGAAACCAAAGGTCTCTTATTGTAAGGTATTTTCAGCTAAAATGTTTCCCTGACCCCTTCTGTGCTCCTCTGTGATGAGCATCTCAAGGCCTGTGGAGGAAGAGCTCTTCACAACTGTCGGGAAGGAGAACGCCAATGATTTATTTGGTGTCTGTGCTGAGAGCTCAGCGCAATACAGATTCTCCCATAGCTGGGGTAATAATCAAAGCTGGTGTCTTACCACTTCACTGAGTAGTTCCATGAGGCGCATGGACTGCCTGGAGGGAAGGCATGTGGACCAAAAGCTGCAATATTTACATAGCTTTTCCCCAGGCAGCAATAAAAATCTGTGTAGCTGTAACCTGCACGATAGTCCTGCTCCAGAGATCTTACAATCCAAACAGGTGAGACGGGGCAGAAGGGAAACGGGCGAAGGGAAGTGAAATAGCCTGTTCTACTGACCTACCCCTGGATATGAAAAAGACTTTGTGCATTTGGAGTGGTGGAAAACCGCAGGCTCCTCTTCAGGGTTACTGCTTTTGGGTGTTTTACCTGGATGTAAGGAGACTTGGCATGCGGTGGCAGAGCTGAGGTTTGGGGAAGATCAGCGTCTCTACCTTTGTGTGCCTCTTTCTTCCAGTTAGAATAGGATATATTCCTCTCTGCGCTACGACTTTCAGGAATGGCAGGAGCCCAAATGAAGATGTATTGAAGGATGCTAGTCAAAGAGACTATTTTTTAATAAAATGTGTTCCCCTATATCCATAAGCCTTGTTCCTGCTTCCTCTCTGCACTGGAGGAATCAATCACTTTTTAAGTAGATTGATTTGGCTCTCAGGTTTTCCATGACCAAGCTCCCTTGCCAGTCCTTGCCTAGGAGCATTTATTTTCTTGCGTAAGCAAGGACAATGCTGAGCTGTCCCCTTGGCCAGTGAGACTTACGGCATGACTGCATCCCAGTCCTAAGCCTGGTGATGTGGAGGGGGGAACTTCAGGTACTTTTAGAGCTGGGGCAGCTGGTTCCAATCTGCGCTGAATTTATTATATTGTCAGAAATAAATCTGCATTAACCATGACACACAAATGGTTCTTGTTTTTAATTAGAGATACTTGCATTTTCCAAATTTCCAGATAATAAATTAAGGCCTGTGGGTCAGGCTCCAGATTAGATTAGCTCCTAGCTTTAGTCTCCCAAACCCCTCAGCAAATCCCAACAGTTACCTTCTGGCTGAGAGAATCTCCCCCCCCGCCTCCTCCTTGCAGAAGGAGAAATCAAAGGGGCTTTACAACAACTCCTTTGCACTCTCCTGGTTATGGGAGATGCTGGAGCTCCTCTAACTTCTACTCTGCTGCAGAATCACAGAAACAGAGCAGGTTAGAAACACCGGAGTGGGAGATGCGCATAGGTCTAGTCTTTATAAGGCTGGCTCTGCCTGGGCTTGGGTGAGGGCTCTGCCTGGGCTTGGGTGAGGGCTCTGCCTAAAGGAGGTAAGAGGGTCAGGTACGATTCCTTAGGTGATGAGGAATATAAGGCCTACAATTTACATCTGTAGAAAAGATAGACCATGTTCCAGTTCAGCCAGGTGCTCTCTGCAAGAATTTCCCCTGAGGCGTTTGTGGCTTGGCACGCGGTGATTATACAGCTGCAGTTCTTCCTTTCTGAGGCTAACCAAGTTATTTCTGTGCCTCTGCACCTACGCTGGAGGCCATGCAACCGAGTAGGTGAGGGTTGCCCTCCTGTCCCCTTGCTGGGGGGACCAGAGTTTTGAACTCCAACCTGCAGGGAACTTTTCCAGGATAAAATACCTGTCTCCAGATTTGCCAATATCAATGACAGAAACATCAGTCTCTAAGACAGCACGACTGAAAGCTTTTTCTGTCTAAAAGAAGATCCAGCAGCTGCTTCCCCTCTCCCCCCTGCCAAGCAAAGGCTGCCACAAACAAAATGCTTCAGCCCTGCACAGAAGGGTGGGCCTGGACTGACATCCTATCGGATTTCCAGGCGGTCTTTCTGAAGAGCTGAAAGGGCTAAAATAAATTCTCCACTGACTCTCTGTCATGCTCTGGATCAGCTCTGAGCTATGCTGGGTTTCCCAGAAACCTGGGAATAACTGCAATTACTGTGTCAGTGTCCCAGTCTCCTGTGTTGCTTATTGTTGTGCCTAATTTGAAGATTCATTAGAGCCTGGGTGCTGTAAAAAAGCCGTCTGGGAAGAGAGACCACAAACATGCTTGTCTAGTTCCCTTAATAGAGGAACTTGGGGGGGAAGGCTCTCCATTGCAGCCTGGCATGCCTTAAGGGCTGGCCCACCACTGAAGGGCACAGTAGCTGTCGTAAACTGTTCTGCTCAACTGTGTCTGAGCTTATAAGACTACTAGAAACAGCAGCTGAAAATGAAATAAATTCTTCACAGACCTTTTCTGAGGCCATTAACTGCATGTCCTCTACCAAAAAATTTCCATGATCCCTTTACTTAAGGGCTTCTCTCTACAGCAAACCACACTACTTACTGAAATACTAAGTAGCTTCAGACGTCTTAGTGCCTGGAATGGACGTCAGATTATTATCTGGAAATGAATGACCATGTTCAACTCCCCTGGTTCGGGTTCCCCGTGTTATTCTCTGACTAAAGCTGTGGTGATAGACTACCACAGCCCTGGAAAAAGAACAATAGCATTTGCAATTATGCTTTGATGTTTTACAAAAGAATTGGCATTTGTGTAAAGCTATTTCTCATCCTGTCATTGTTTTATCCTATTTGGGTAAACAAGATAGTTTGTATGAGAGATTCAATGTTGGAAGCAGACACAAAACTAAATTTTCCTTAGAAAAGTTGAAACAAGGTATTTGAGAAGGACTTTTCCATGAGGGGAAGGTATCCTGAGGTAAAATGAGCAATGCAGAATAATTTTTACGGGATCAGGAAGAACACTAATCTGGGGGAAAACGGTAGCTTGCTAAAGACGTGATATTGCAGCAGATAAGTAACAGAAATCTGGACATATAATGAGGCGCAGATGAGAAGCAAATTAGAAAACCGGTGAACAGAAGCCAGTGGAGAACTATCAAGTACTGTTCATAATCCTGTCGTGACAGAAAGTTCACAGGGAAATGCTGTATGTCATTACAAAATACTTGATCCAATTAGGTCATTCCCTTCAAGTGGGATAACGCATTTATTTTGGGGCAAGATGGTAGAAAGGATGGAAATCTGTGAAGGGGAAGAAGGGAGTAACAGCCAGTGTGCATGAGAGGCATCTCTATTGTCAGGTTTTTCAGAGGCATTGAATGCAGTTAGCCCCACATAGGAAGGAATCTGCTTACCCTATCTATGGTTTGTGTAATCATGTTGTATATAGAAAATGGGACAGTAAGAGGAATGGCAGGTTAATCCCCTAATGACCATTTTGTGCGCTGTCTTGCGGCGGAGATACCAATCAATACTAGCGACCGTGTCTGCCAGGCCAACTCGCACCACGCAATCCTTTATCTCTGCGGGGATCTCCTGGAGTAAAGGAGTCCTCGGGGCAGATCTGGCAACAGTACTGGTATGCGTTTGTCCTGGGGAGGACTGAGCAGCCCTCCTCCCAGCCCCAGATGCCCTCGTCTTAGCTGCTGTACAAACACAGCTGCCGGGGGCAGGGAGAACCACGAGCAGCCAAGGCTTGTGTACACATGTTGACGGAGGAGTCCGTCCGGGTCAGTCCTAAATGAAGGACTTCACATCTGTTTAGCTTGACCCGGCTTGCTGTGCCTGAAGCTTCTCTCTGACTTAGCCTACAGGTAAAGGGTAAACAGAACAGGCAGCAGATGTGTGTGAAGGTAAAAACAAAGTGGAAATGAGATGCTTGAGCTTTAAAATTAAGACAACCCCAGAACAGGAGACACTGCTGCTCTTCAAACCTGGGTTATCTGCAGTAAAGCTGCGGTGTTTGGTCTTCTCCGTATTTAAGACAGCTCATGTGAGATGGCTTCATGCCAGCCACGGAGTCTAGGGTGTTGGGGGTGGGAAACACAACCCAAAACCCTCTTCCTTTAGTAGAGAATATTCCCTTTAGCAGCAAAGAAATCCAGCCGGGTTCCCCTCGGGGAAATGGGAGCGCCGAGGCACAATGCACGCAGTGACCCGTGAAGGCAGGGGCACAGCCGGCGCCCTGCAAAGCTGGGATTTCTGCCACAATAACGGGGGCGATTCTCCCAGGCCGGGCCTCGGGAAGGAGAAGGGGACTGGCAGAGGGGTTTCGGCGCTGCCGTGAAACAAGTGCCACGAGGAAGGCCAGCCTGAGGAGGTCCTTTGTGGCGGAGAGCAGAGATAAGGGCGGCGTGGGGCTTCGACGCCCAGACGTGCACCCCACTGTTAGCGGAGAAAGCAGCTGCCTAAACCCATGCCTGGGGTGGCGGGAGGGAGAGGGAAGAGGAAAATCTGTTTGTTTTCAGCCCTGAACTGGAGTCAACCCTCTGCT
>NW_009228061.1:0-45549 GCF_000690835.1 Fulmarus glacialis | reverse complement strand
GCCCTGGTCTGCCCCGGCCTGCCCCGGCCTGGCTTGGCCGCTACGTCGGGCTGAGAACAAGCCCCGGTTTGTGCCCCACACATGTTGGTTCAACGCGGCACTTTTACATTTTAAAGTTTAAGCACTTTTTAAGCACAGTCTAAAGAAAAAAAGTTAAAAGTGTGACTTTTCCAGGATGCACAGTTGAGATCAGTGGATCTGAATGACGTCATCAAACTACTCGGAGATTCAGACTCAGTAAGTAAGCCTGGTATCTCTTTATTTCAGTTACACAGGTAGTAATGGGGCTTAGAAAAATGTCTTATACAATTACTTTAGTGCCCGCCCTGAATAAACCAGATGGCACTGGTGGCTGGGGCTACAGAGCACAAAGCTGAAGTATTTGTTCTGGTATTTGAACACTTCTCAAGATGGCCATTGTAATAGGGAATGGTATCAATGATGTTTCTATATTTAAAAAAAAAAACAAAAAACCAAAAAAAACCTAGTCCGTCCTCACACAGGCACTTTTCAAAAAAAAACAACAAAAAAAAGCATGTGTATTTAAAAAATAGACATGCAAAATTTCTAGCTGGGAGTTTTTGAGTGCTGAACCTACCACTGAGAAACAGAAATACATACAATCCTGAAAGTATGTCAGGAATTTATGTAATTTCCCAAGTTAACTGCTAACATTTCTCGAGGGAGGTGATTTTAAAGGAAGCAAAAATATAAAATTCAGTGTTAAGGAACAAATATGTCTACCTAGGTACAAAGGAAAGCATAATCTCATGGACTTCCACACACTGTTTTTGGTCTCCACAAGAAGATTTGGCAGACTAAGTTCACTAAGCCGTCAGTTATTTTTGATCTCAAAACCTAATAATTTATATTCCTTAAACAAGAATTCAGTTAAACATACCACATTTTAAGTTAATGCCCCACAGAGAAGTAGTTCATGTCCTTTTTTTTCCCCTTTTGATACAGAGCTGATAGAATAAACTTACTGACTGAAGAAAAATGTGCTGGATGATATTGTTTACTGCTTTTCTAGAGAGTATAAGACATATGATAAAATGCCCTTAGGATTCTGGGCTTGTAGAGTCCTGAAACAACTTTCTGGCCTGCCCCAAGTTGCAGTGCTCTTGCCCATCGTGGAGGTGCTCAGAAGAGCTGGAATGAATGCTGCGTATCACTGACACACCCTGACATAGCGTCACTTCAGTTGTTTCCAACTTTGAAGTTGCAGACTGTTTCCTAGTGGTTTCAGAGTTCCACTCTAAGCCACTTAGATCTACATTTTTATACATTGATGTCATGTGTGACATAGGTTTGGTTTTCTTAGTTGTCTTTCACAGAATCCAAAAGAATTTAAGAGAAAGAGCCCACACATCTGAACAAAAGATAGAGTTTTAAAGAGCCTCTTCAGTGGCAAGAGCGCAGGCTCCGTACTTAGAAATGAGGCTTGATCAAGGAGCTAATCCTGCTGCAAAGCACTTTCAGAATTTCATTGTGTCTTGTGATTTTTTAATCTGGTTTCCACTTTCATTTAAACTTAAAAGGGGATAAACATAATCATTTAATGTTCTAAGGCAAACTGCAATTAAAACCTGCTTTTCATTCTTTTACTTAAGAAAGATTTGGAAAAAGAGCAGCTGAAAACTCTCAAGAAGGTAGTCAAGCGTTTTGAAAACGGGCTTGTATCCTTTTTGCCACTGTAGAATTCTGAAGTCATGGTGTTTTATGTATGATAATACTCTGACTTTTCAGCAAAGCATTTTATGATGTGCTGTGCTTCCAAATGGAGAGCAGTGATGGTCCACATATGTTCTCATCATTGGCACACATAGCAAAGGTTGGTAGGCTAGCAAGATTCTTGGATGCTAGATTCATTTGCTGCAAAATTCAATAGAGGGATCTCACCTGTACAGTAGTTGAAAGTCTTCAAAATGTAATTAGTGTACTTTCAACTCAGAATAGACAAGCATAATAATTGTCACTACTTAAGAAGCAGCAGATAAAATAGCAATGACTTCCAGTGAGGAGACATTTTAAAGAAAAATAAAGTCAGACTAATTTACCTGAAACTTCTTTCATATTTACAGTACAAATTGAAAGGCTTCTAATAATCAGAAGTACTAGGGAGGGTGTGAGCATGTGGAAAAAACGTGATTAATTTTGTACAGTTCAGCTAATTGCCACAGTGATTTAAACTATCACATTACTTCACAACTGAGTTGTGGCTAAGTACTCACAGGCAGTTTCCATGAGCCAGTGGATTGGTAGTAACTTTTCAATCGCGATGATCTGTTCAGTTTTGATCTTGTTAAATTAGATAATCTCAATATGTGTTTGGGTCCAGATTTGCAACCTTTAGTCACTTGGGGCTAGAGTAGGAAATAATTTAAATACCTCAAGGCTGTCTCAGAATTTAGATAGGTAAATCTGACACTGTGATGTAAAAACTTTTCATCCTATATTTTTAGATACTCAGTGCTGAACTTCCAGTGAGTTCAACTGTTAAGAAAGCTAAATCAGATTTGCAAGAGTTGTACTTCTGTAAAAGTAAGGCTGCTTCAAAAAGCCTAAGTATTGACTCATATGCTTCATTTTAGACAACTAACTTTGAAAGCATTGGCCTTGTTTTTTCTTGGTTGTGTCTTTGAAGTATGATTAATACAGTTTTCAGCTTTTTCTTCTGATTCATAGCAGTACAAACAATCTGATTTCCTTAACTTTAAATTAAAAGCCCCTTAAGGATTTAGCACAAGTAATCGAAATTCTTAACCTGTGTGCAGAAAAAATGAATGAACAAGAAGCTTTCACTGAGCCTTTATGTGAACTTATTAAATTATGTGGGTAAGTACTTTAGCCCTTCTTTTAGAGATTTAAACACTGCTTATTAACAGGTTCATACATTTTCTAAGGCAACTGACATATCCATACAGCATGTACCTACAAGGCATCTATATCTCCAAGGCATCTATTATATCACCCTTCCTTTTCATGAACTGTGTTTTCCTTGAGTCCAATTTCTGTTGGCATAAAGGAGGGACCCATTTCAGCAATTCAGTATCAGTGGAGCTACGTATTACATCATTCAAAACCGTATTGTAATTGGCCCCAGCTTGCTTGGAAGCAAGATTCCCCAAAGTGTCTTATTGCCTAGAGTAAATTGTTCTGGGACTGCTGGCCTCAAAAGATTCAGCAGCTAAGTCCTGCTAAGGTATGACTTGCTGTTTCAGACAAGCTCTCTAAGTGAGTTTAAAAGCCTGAGGTGACACAAAGACACTTTAATACCTGAAGGTATGCTTAACAAAATGACAAGCCATATTGCAGAAGAGAAAGAACCATAACAATTGGAGGATTTGGGATTTTTAATTAATTTTAAAACATATTGCATGAACTTTCGGGCATCTTCATTGTCCTACTGTACTTTAAATTATTTGTAGAATAGAATTTAGGTGTTATCCACACTTGTCAGTAGTTTTCTCCTCCTCAATAATTTAATAAAGTTACTTATGGAATGCTTGTAATTACAGTTACTCCTGCATTTAATTATAATTGGAGAGAATACGGAAGAGAAAGATTATGCCAGACAGAAAATGAGTCGCATAGTGAACCAGATATTCAAATAGGTTTTTACATAGCTTCCTCTCAGCTGTAAGGTTTAATAAACATAGAACTTCTCAGCTGAATCTTTTAGTTCCCTGAGCACCATCAGTTGTTCTGCTTTCCTTTGCTGCCACACAGTGGAGAATGAGAAAGTACATCATGAAGTTTCATTTTCTTTGGCGTTTGGCAGAAGCGTGACAAACCTGAAAATGAGTGTATGAAGTTGATAAAATGTAGTTGTGAGTAAGACTTTTCATCTCTTACAGCAGTTCAGCAATAATTGTGGTTTCTGCAATGAATATATTTTGGAAGATTGCACCCTTGGGTTTTACTTTAATTTCTGTACTGTGGAAGTTTCCCCACAATTCACTACTACCTCATATGGCAAAGAGAAGCCTGTAACTAGAGGGAGGGGCTGTTATTTAAAATTTACTTTCAGATACTGGAACTCCTGTAGTAAAATTTTCCACTCTTTCATAACTGCTTCTGTTTACCTATCTTCTTCCCATTTTTTTTCCACCCATTTATTCCATTATTTGCTCTCTCCTTTCTTTTTCTCTGGCTATGTTTATAGAGGTAAACCTACCAGAAAGCTGCTTCTACACTATGAGCTGCAGAGATCTTAGCATAATATTGTAATGTTTGCTGTTAGAGAATTTTTAGAACTTACATGTTTATGTCATATCTGAGTATTTTGCAAGTGCCATTGAATATTTCTTAATATCCTGTTTTTAAAAATAAATTTGTCATTGGGCTATTTGGAGTCAGTTTATTGGTTTTCTTTTTATCCATTTCAAGAGGTCTTACCTTTTTTTGATATGATCCTTTTTTTCCAGCTCTGCGCATGTCTATGCATAGTCTAGCTCTGCAATAGCCTGATAGTACCTAGGTTCTAGAATTTAATCTTCCACATTTAAATGACATTTGTTTATTGAGTATTTCTTATTGCATCAAATATGAATTATGAAAATACTGTCTATGAACATGTACCACTAATTTCCAAAATGTAATTGCCAGATTATGGAACTGTATCAGCATTGCAAAGAACGTATTTGCCCTGGGAAAAGTGTCCTTATTTGCAAAAATTGTCGAGGAAGAGCAGAAAAGCTATGGAGCTTTTCTGGTTTCTTGATTGAAGTAGTGTTCTGCGGTGTTTTAAGCATAGTTGTAATATTTTTTTATTTCATTTTGCAGGTTACCATTTCAAAAAAAGAAATTATCTGATGAAGTAAGCTATTCCGTGGCAGTTTCAAAATCCATTGCACAATTGGGTGAGTGTGAACTGATATGCCACAATAAAATTATTATGCCATAATAAAATTAACTGTATTATTACACACTTTTAATTTCTTGTTACCTCCTTACTAAATGTAAGTAATTTCTTTCAATTACTCATTTAGTCCTCTGTGCTTTTTAGTATTAGAAACCATTCTTATTTTGTTGTGCAGCTAACCTGCAGATTAGCTAGCAGAATTACCTATTTGCCAATGTCAGAAGCTATGTGAGATATAACATTCTCAGTACAGCTGAAGAACTAAACCTGTTATAGCCTGTTTCATTTCATTTTGGTCTGAGAAATTGGTGTATTACTGTAAACACTAAAGCCTGGGGTAAGGGGAACATGTATCCTTCCTGCTTCTTTGAAACCAGATGGAAGAAACAAGTGAGAAACAGTAACTCCTGACTCCCAGCTCAAACCTTCAAAACCCAAAAGCCTGAGGCCTATCACCTACAAAGGCAAAATACAAGTCAGTTTGGTGCCGTGCCTTACTAGGAGTAGCAGTTTCTGACTTCAGCCTCCTGCTGCATCTGAGCCATGAGCTTCTATCTTTCAGAGATCTGTTTTAAGAGAGCTGTTGAAAAGGTGTCAAAGTCATGTCTTAATGTCACTGGACCTCTTAGTACCAAAATATCTTTTTACAACCTTGCATGTCACATTTGTGATTTTCAAAGAAAATACTGCAAGCACTGTAGGTCAAAAAGGATTCAGAATAGAGCAGAAGTGATATATCAGCTCACTTAATGGTAAGATTTAAATGGTAAAGAGGTAGCACAATCAGCCTGTCACACATGAAAAAAAGATTATCCTTGAAATGGGTGAGAAAAAAAATATTTTTAGAAGTCTTTATTTTCACAGGTCCAAGTCGATAGTAGAATGGCCTCCTGGTTTCAGATAGTTCCAGATTCTCTTTAGAGTAGCATGTCCAAAAAGACACTAAAATCTAAAAGATTGTTTATATTATCCATGGTAGACACTGGTAGCTCTCAATGGAATTCTCTTTATCATGTGGAAAAGGATCTCTTTCTGTGCTCCCTTTATGTCATATCATGTCTGCTAGAAGAGTTTCTGACAATGTAATGGTGACAACAACCTAGTGTAGTAGCTTTCTTCTGAATTCCACAACTTCTGGAATAACATCCAGTCTCTTATAAGGGTCTGTAACAACAAAGCAGAGGAGGTCACTTTTTTATTAACCTTATGCTACTCCTCCAAGACCCCTTTGTCCTCTTCAGTGTGGGAGTCCCTGTCCCTTGAGTGTTTTATAATCAAACTTGAAATGACAGATCTCTAGGGAGTATGACCACAGGAAACACAGAATACTGTAAATAGAAGTGTTAAAATTACTTTCTAAAAAAATTATAAACTTTGTAAATTACACTTTTTTTCTGTTTCTGACAGGTTATTTGATGAGGGTGCCAAGCTCTCAAGTTAGAATACAAATCTGTAAGTGTGTGGTTAGCTTTTACAATACGGAGCTACCGAGAAAACTACTTTCAGGTAAAGCACAGTATTTTCAAGTGTCATAAGAAATCAAGTGTTTACGATCCCAGCTACTTTGAAATGGCTCTTTTAATGAGCTATGGATTAATTTTTCTTTATAACTATAGTTACTGTATCTCATATATTAAATATATAGCATTGGCAAATGTGCAATTAACATGTTTTTATAGAAATGCGTACTCAAAATCTGAAATTAGTTCATCAATGTACAAGGAATTAATTATTACACTTATGGGATTAGGATTAAATAGTATCCAGAAAACGTGAAGCGGTCACAAATTCTCTGAAACATGGAGGAAGAAAGAGTAGTTAGGATCAGAATTATATGAAGGGAAATGTAATTTTCAACTTTGTATATGTAGCCTAGAGAGAAGCAACTCTGGTTTCACTTGTGTTGCTTGTGAGGGATAGATCTGAGCCCATCTAAATTTGATGGAGTTCATCTTATATGGACACATTTGAGCATAGGCTTTGAATAAATTATGTGTCTTGTCTCTGCAGAAAGAGGGTGATGATGCCTGCGTATGAGCTCAAGCGTGATCCTCTGGTATTAGGCATAAGCATGCAAACTGTCATCAGAATCCACTACTATTTATTCCTTAGACCCTTATGATGGTGCCAGAGGCTGTTATCAGGCAGAGTCAGTCATGGATCCCCTCATAGAAGGGCACAGGATCACGTGCTGTCAGACAGCACTAGATTTACAGGCAGCCAAGCTACAGATGAACATTGTCACAGTGTGCATCCAGAGCGCAGGTGAGGGAGCATGCTGGATGTCAGTATGCTCCCTTGCTGTGTATCTACAGCGTGGCACTAGTTCCTGTGACCTCTTGCTAGTTTTCATTTATTTTAGGAGGCCTAAAGAAGCTGCAGCTGCAACAGCCCTCACAAGATTCTAGAAATATGAATGCGTATAAATCTGTTTTTACCTTACGAACAAGACTCAAATCCTGCAAGCAGTTATGTGTGCATTTAGTTGTATATCTTTAAATAGTTCCATCAAGATAAGTGAATGTTAAATATTGAGAGATTTTATTCTTCTCCTCCAGATTTAGAAAATAAGATGTTATCTCAGAAATGAAGAATGTAGTTCAGTCTGATTTTTTTAAGTCAAATTCTTCATCTCTAAGCATATATGTAAATCTTGCCAAAGTTTGATCCTGCAGAGTTCTCTTACCTATAAAGTAATACCAACTTAGAGCCTATCAATCAGAGTTTATGCTTAGTTAAAACTCGTTTCACCATGTGCATTGTCTGCATTTATCAATCCTGCATTTCATGTCATCTGATATATATTTTTTTAAGCTATTTAAGATAAACTTTACTTTCATGAGTTAGCATACATAAATATAAATTTCTTTTCTCACTGCTTCCCTTTCCCCGCAATTCAGTAATGAAATACGGATTTGCATATGCATACACAAAAGTAAAAATAGGGACACATTAGAAAGTCAAGCTTATAAATTAAAGTTTCGATTCACATATTTTAAGTAATACGATAATAGAAGGCATTAATTCTCTAGTGAATAGGCTACAGAAGAGAACTAGGTCCTGCACCAACAACTTACTGCATGACCTGAGGAAGATTTTTCACCTCTCTATAACCCTGCTTGTTCTATTGTTCTGTAAATTCTAGGAAGCAATTAATTTGTTTATATAGCATTTTAGCCTTCTTGAGGGTAAGTCTATTGGATATGCTTTAGGCACTATTAATAATCAGATATAAGAAAAGCAGCTCTTGTTGTTTATTAGATTTTTTTTTCAATTGGTTTTAGGACTAAGGAAATATGATACTCTGTTCTCAATCCTTTCTTGAGAAAGGATGAGTATTTTATGAAGTAACCAAAATTCTGAATATTTACTGCATTATAACTAAAGCTATTGTATGTGCAGGTTACCAGCCAACAAGTGCAAACTATAAAATTCAGATGGCTGAATTAGGAGGATTAGCAGAAACTCTCGTTTTGTCACTAGCATTAGTTGAAAATCAACTTACTGAGAAGTTGTGGGTACTTAAAGCTCTCCAGCATCTCTCCAGCTCTGGTTAGTACAAACTATTCTTTCAACAATCTCATTACCTCTGATCTTAGATCATTTGTTCTCTGAACATGCCTAAAACGATTACTGACCTACAGGGAATTAATTATTCAGTTTTTCATAATTGCAGGAGTAAATTGCAAACTTATGATGAAGGCCCAAGCAGCCAGCAGACTCTGTTTGTATCTAAATGGTGTTGATCCCTCAGGACACCTGGTGTTCCGCTCCTCAGAAATCCTATGGAACCTGTTAGAAAACACCTCAAAAGAAGAATTTGTTAATCAGCTCAGTAGCTTGGAATGTGTACAGTAAGTGCAGGGAAGCATTTTATGAATTAATAGTGTAATTTTGGAGACATCTAAAGCATTGCTATTGTGTAGCATTTTGTTTGAAATGAATCGAGAGAAAATACAGAGAATGGAGGTCTCTCATTAAGTCCTCATTAAGTTTTCAGTATTAACACATCTGATTTTCCAAAATGGAAGCACTGCTGGATCAGACCTCATAGCCAAGCTGCCCGTGATTTAGACCCCTCAGGCATCTGTTTCTGTTTCAGCAAGTTAGATCGCACTGTGGCCTGTGAGATGCCAGGAAATGATATATGATCCAAGAGGTGCCTGCTAGGTAGCTTACAAACTCGGTGGCCAGGGTCCAGCTAAAAGCACTTCAAAACTGTTTCATTGTCAAGCCTCTCTTTATGTCATAAACGCAGCGATCCACCACCAGTTGTTTCTGTTACAGGGCAAGAGGGAGATCAGGGTGCTCTGCTGCATAGTGCAGGAGGTGTAGCCCTATCTGTTTCACCATTTGTATGATGAAAAAGTTAACTGCACCATTTTCAAGCTCATGTTAGGCTCGGTAGGCCAGTATTACTGCACTGTTGAAATGCTTATGTTATAAAATTAGTAGGAAATTCTATGCTATGATATACAAGGCTTGGTTCTAGATCCTCTGCTGGAGTAAGTAACAGGTTCTCCCTTAGTGAGTTACACTATTTTAACTGTTTAGGATTAGACCATTTCTTCTTAATAATCATTCAACAACATCCAGTTCCATGCTTGAGTAAATATTACGTCTTTCTATTAATTAATTATAACACATACAGTGGAAGGTGCAATTTGTAATACATGCACCTTGCGTATATGCTTAAATTGGGTGTCTAGTGGTACCCATTTCATAATAAAGTTTTAAGTTATTTCACTTGCAATTAAACCCTAAGGCTTTGAAAAGGATGATGCTGAATGAGGGTTCGTATACCTAGAGCTGTCTAAAATTAGAATATGAAAAGAAAAGGTAAAATGCATTTCTCTTTCTTTTAAGTGCTTTGAAAGAAGTATTTGTAGACCTTCTCATGCATGGTTTCCGGCATTATGATCGTCAGCTACGGAATGACCTCTTGGTGATTGCCACATTACTAGCTGAAAACCCTGCAGCACCTATGATTGTAAGTATTTATACTTATATTCCAAAGACTAATAATTTCTCCTTTGCTGTTATATACTCAGTATTTTTCCCCATTAGGGTTCTAATATTTGTTCTACTCTGTCTCCAGTCTTTCCTCTTTCTTAGATTTGCTGAGCAAGAAACCATTTTTCTTTCTGCAATTCCCTTTACCTCAAAGAGACTTCAAATCTGTAGGTCATTAGCCTGGAATACTAGCATGAACCTTATTTAATACTTAGAAAATTACACTAACACTATTCACGTGCAAAAGTTAATGTTAACTCCTGTATTCTTGTACAGATTCTCAGATGTGCCATTCTGTTCTGAGTTCTGCACTAAATTTCATTTGTTGTTTGAAGATGTAGGAGCACAGGCTATATTCAGATGGCCCAAATTCAACTGAAGTATCTGTGCCTCATAACCAGGAACAAGAAGGGTCGTCCAAAAATCATCTCAGAAGCTCTAAATAAGATGCTGAGAACATAATTACTGAGATCCGGTTAATAAGAGGCACATAAATTCGTTCCAAGACTAGGTCACATAAATGTAGTCCAGAATGCACTATCATGATTTGCCTAAAAAGTAGATGACTCATTCTTCTGTAATATTCCAGAATTTTTATGAGGAAACTGCAGAGAAATTAACTTTTTATAGATGTTAATATTCTTTTACTCTCTTGTTTTACAGTTGAGATTTAGAACTTTAAATGAAATTGTGACATACATATTGAATAATTCTGAATTCATATTCTGAATACATACTGAATAAGCAATCAAATTCCTGTAGATCTATTGGCTGTTCAGGAATGGATTATTTTCAGGGAATTAATTTCTCAACTTGAGTAGAAGTTTCCCAATTGGCTGTATTACTGAATAGATTTTATAATCTGAAATGACAATTACAGATTTTTCATTCAAGCTTTCCATTTTACCACTAACCATTATGAAATGTCTGTTATACTATTGCAGCAACATATTTGATGTCTAAAACATTCAAATTGTTTATCTGGCTGTAGAAACAGGGCAGGTTTTTTCCTACAGGATAAATAACAAGGACACATATTTTTAATTCCTTATACTACAAGGAAGAGAAATTGTTTCAATGCAAGGAAAAAAACAAAATGTTTTAATTTAGATTTTGTATTCTCAGCCTCCCTAGAGATTTTACTTCACTTGTGGAGATAAGGTACAACGTATAAATATCAGGTAGACAAAAACATTAACATTGCCATTGAATCCTGCCTTGTAGATAATACCAGAGAAATTTTCATCAGAATGTTCTTTTTTTTTTTCTTAATACACTATCCAAGCAACTTCGGAAAACTCAGTCTTGTGTTTAACATAATTCAGAAATCAGCACAGGAATCTGAGCCTTTGAAAAGGAAAATCATTTTCTCACCACAAGTAAACTGGAAAATATATGTGAAGTAAAGCTTATAATGATATTAATTATGATTATCTCTGTGTTAGAACAAAACTGTCTGGTAATTGCTTACTGGTTTCCATCTGAATTTAGTACTGCATTAATCAGCAAGGAGAAAACATTAATAAATTTTAATATTGTTTTTTATTTAACCACTTTGCAATGGCTTTGAACAGAGAATATAGATACCGTAGAGACAAAACCTAATAGGCAATATAGTTGTGTACTTCAATATTTTCTTTAAAATTACTTTTGCAATATTTTTCTGATTGTTAAAATCATTTGAGTGTATGCCAACTTCCAGAGGTAGGCTGAACTAATCTGAGCCCAGCTTTTTGGGGATACATCTAAAAGGTGCTGCAAAACTAATAGAACTGCTTGATTCTGTGGGGATGTCTGTGTAGTGTTCTGTGAGCTCTGGTCCTGTTGGGAGCTGGTGGAAGGCTCTGTGGTGACGTTGTCGGGGTACTGAGGCCAAGCTAATGCATTTTGTTGCTTAAGAAGAGCAATATCCTGGTAACCAGGACATTTTGCCCCATCCCTGGAAACATTCAAGGTCAGGTTGGACAGGGCTCTGAGCAACCTGATCTAGTTGAAGATGTCCCTGCCCGCGGCAGGGGGGTTGGACTAGATAACCTTTAAAGGTCCCTTCCAACCCAAACTATTCTATGATTCTAACCATGGCTTCTAATAACCTCAGAAACAAAGCTCTTTTGCCTTTAGTGTGCTGCATAGACACCCCCTGGCCTTGGTCCTATCCGTAGTTGTATCAGACAAAATTGTCCTTCTGGTAGCTCTCTAGGAGCTGTGAATTACAAGATTTTATTTTCTGAATTTTTAATATGTAATATTTGTAAATGCATGTTGCTCATACATGCAGTTTATGTGCTTACTTGTAGATGCACTGAAGTTGAATGTAAGTGTATTAGTATGCACAACTGAAGGCACAAAATTGTATGTACTGATGACCCTGATGTATAAACTTACACGTGCACAAATGCATTTTAAAAAACACAACTCTAACAGTTATGAGAACACGGTTTTGTTCTGTGGTAGGTTATAGTAGTGAATACATGTGTTTGCGACTTCCCCACACAAGTTCAGACTTGTACTGAATGAGACATCGGTTTAACTAATTGTACCCTTAGGACGCTACTTAGTATTGTACAATGTCCAAATGGTTGATCTCTTCTTTGATAAAATTCTGTTTATTCAGCCATAGGATACATTAAACTCTGTTCTGAAGAAAAAAGCAAAACTAAAATTAAATCATAAGTCTTAATTTCACTGCAATTTAATTTAATTAATGTATGTTTTTTGAATACCTATTAGGAAAGTGGATTTACAAAGCTGTTAATAGTACTTGCAACATTTACTGAAGGTAAGAGATTTCATACTGCAGAATTACACTATTTTTACTTTTAATGATGATTTTTTTGTAACTTATCTACAATTTCCTTCATAGTTAAAATTCCCAATCCCTTGGTAAAAGGTCTTAAACTCACCTGCTCTTACGAGGACTTCGAGCTGAAGAAGTTACTATTTAATGTAATAGGAGTCTTATCTAAAGACCCACGTGCTGTACAGGTAAGTTGTAACAGAACAGAAGATACAGTAAGCAAAAAAAAAAAAGGTCAAAAGAATCAGAGGAATATTATTTAGCTGTCCATCTGACATAGTCCAGTAGACTGAAATCACCTGTTCTCCAAATCAAGAATTCATACATAGCTTCAGACCAAGTCCTGCTGTTTGAAAGCAGCATACAGTTTCTATTTTAGAAAAGTTACGAACCTAGACCATGCTAGAAAATTAGCTGACAAGTGACTAAAAGCATTATTGAAACACATGTAAAGAACATAATAAAGTTTAAGAAACCACAGTCTGTGGGAATGCTATAGAATGTAAACAGAGTTTGTCTGTACTTGTAGTGTTCATGACATACTTTCTCATTAAAAAATAATTTTCTTAGAGTAGGACAGAAAAAGTTGACTCATTGCTTTAGATTTTTCTTATTTGCATGTGAAACTTGTAAGCTGTCTCTCTTTCTCTTTTGACTCTGCAGCTTCTCAGTGAAAATGATGTGATGCCAGCTTTGCTTTATTATGTAAAACCAAATCAAAAGCCTGGATTTCATGACTGGTCTGCTGCCCAATATGAGGAATTACAGCTTCATGCAATTGCTATTTTAGCTTCTGTGGCTCCCTTGTTAGTAGATAAATATTTGTCCTGCCAAGCAAATACTCTTCTCCTTGTGTTTCTAGAATGGTGTATAGGCCAAGGTCAGTAGGTGCTGATGGCTTTCATACACAGTAACCTCAAAACACAACTCAACTGAACTTACTTTCTTTGACAGGAAGGAAAAATGTAAAACTCGTGAAGTCAGAGTGGTTCTTTTTCAATAGGTCACTTAGGAAACTAATCTTTCTAAAAAAACTGACGATAATATTTTTTTTCTACTACCAGGATAAACTGGTACCCCATTCCCTGTGTACCACTGTATTGATATTCCTTCAGTTGTGTGGGCAGCCACACATCTCCACTGCCTGTGTTTTAAGCTAGTCAGATACACTTATTGTGGCAACAAATCCAACCTGTAATTCCTGCCATGAGGCAGGACGCATCAACTCAAACTTAGAGCTGTACACAGTAAGACAGCTTCCAGACTAAAGCTTGCTTGTGGCCATCAGCTAAGCAAAAAGATAACTAACTGCACCCAATTTCATGGACTGGTTTTCTGGGGATGGATAGTTTTCATTGGAAAATTGATATGTTTTCCTAGGAAGAATTTTTCATTTGGGTCTAATGGAGATCAAAAGGTTGATATTATATGTCATGCTAGAGAAGATACTTTGAGTTTTGGAGACTGCTTATTAACCTAGTAAGGTTAAAAAAATTTTAATAATTTTAAATGTTCACCAAAATCATACCTTTCTTATGAATGTAAAAAGTATAGCCCTACACAGAAAGGCTTATTACTAAATTGTTTTAAACAAGAAGCCTTTCTAACATTAAGGGGTTTTTTTTGCTTGTTTTTAGCTTACACTGATAAGCCTTTTTTTTTTCCTGAGCACATTATTATTCTGAACATACACTGTCTGCCAAAGAAAATACTCATTGTGATTGCTCCACAGATCCTTTCGTTGGTCAAGGTAACAGTTTCCATGGAACAGGTGGTCGTGGCAACAAACTTGCACAAATGCGCTACAGCCTGAGAGTGCTGAGATCTGTTGTGTCCCTTTATGATGATGCCGTGAACCTTAATTTGTGTGACCAGGGAGGAATTAGCCAGCTACTGGGTAAAGCACAACTTGTATTGCTGTACTTAAATTAGTACATTTCTGTTGACACTAAGAATGTTCATGTTTTAGTGTGTTACTCCTTTGACTGCTGAAAAACTAAAAAACCTCAAACAATTAATCCAAGATGTGATTGATTTGATTTTGAATTTTGTTGCACTTTAACACAGAGAATTGAACAAATTAAGCAAAACAGACGGCTGTAAAAGCCTCGGTGTTTAATTTCAGAGTGAAAGCTGCCCCTTCTCCCTTTATTAGACTGCATTTGTTACATCTTATTTTCATTGTGGTAGCCACTAGGAACTCCAGCCATGAGTCTTGTTCTACCTAAGCCTATTATGGTGTCGCTTTCCACAACTCCTCTTTAGAGTAGAAGAAAATTAATAACAATGTACTTTTATATGAATAACATTATGAAGAATAAAAGCAGAATAAAACTGCTTAACCACTGCTCCTGCAATTTTAGAGCATTTTCTTGTTCAGTAACATATACCTACTGCTACAGTTGGTTTTAAGTTCCAGTACACACTGGTTTAAGTTCTTTTCTTACAATAATAAAAAGTTTCCAGTACTCTGAGAGAGTCATACTGGAAGAAACAAAATAGCTAATAGAAAGCCTAGAAAGAAAAGATTTTATATCCTCAGTTGAAAGTTGAACTCCAGTGAAAACTTACAGATTTTAGTAAAAGCAAAATTAACGCTAAACCTTACATATCAGATTCAAGTAACTTTTCTTACTTTGGGTGAGTTCTGTGTCTGAATGTCCTCTTTCACATAGTGGTTTCAAGGCTGATTTTGTCAGCAGTGGTGGTATTTTATGTCTCTCCCACATTTCCACAGTCAGTACAAATGTTTGTGAGACTGTACGGTAGAGTAAATCAGTAAGTTCATTGCCTTTTTCTAAGAGTTCCTTAATTCAGATCAGTTCCCTGAATTCATTGCACTGGCACAATACAAGGGGCAGCACAGAGACTGAACAAGGAAGAAGTCAGTGCAAGCTGCTATCATTAACTCCGTCACCAAGAGTAAAAAGTCTGTGAAACTACAGCATCGAGTGCTGCACTTCTGTAAGCTATTATAAAACACAGGAGATAAAACTGAACAGCATAAGTAGATTCCTAAAAAATCCCTTGGTATAAATTTGATTTTTTTAAAAATCAGCAGCTGTAATAGAATTCTGACTTAAGTATAGGACATTCACATGTATAAAATATATTCATTTATAGACATCCTAAAGTATGCAGCAAACAAATCTAAAGAGAAAGAAGATCCCACTCTATTGGAAATCCAAGCTGATATATTATTTCTTTTGTCTGCTCTCTGTGAAAATGATCTCCACAGAAAGGTATGTATCTTTCTACCTCATACTGTGCAGAAAACATCAAAACATGGTATATTTTCATTTAAAGTATACTGCTTTTTATTATTAATTATTCAAAAGCAGATGTCAACTGTAGTTCGTCGTTAACAAGTCAGGTCTGATAACTGGTTTCTGTGACGGTGACAGTTAAAATGCAAAATTACTCAGAAATCCATTAGGAAGTGTCTCACCTATTCAACTGCTAATTTACATGATTTTTAAATTAATATATGAAAGTGTGTTAAGGAATGAGATTAGCAGTTTGCAAAAGCTGAAATTCTCTTTATCTATATCATAAGGAATATATCCTGCTCTGACAAGTAGGCCAAATTTATTACAATATAAATATTTAAATTTTTCAATTTCTTTTGTGTTTTCTTATATGTAGCTATTTAGTAAATATTATTTAAGAAACATATTGCTTTAATTAACATTTCAACAGGAACTCTTCAGCTATGAAGGAGTGGATATACTTATCCCATTCATTCAGATGGATCCAAAGAAGTTATATAGTGGATTAGGCCACAATTGTCTCCTTTTCAGTGCACTCGACTGCTTGTGGTTAGTAAAGTATTTTAGCAGCAGTAACTCCTAAAAATGTCAAGTCTTGTATTTTTTAGGTGTGCAATACCACGGCCTTTCTCTGCACATATAGGCCTTTCTTCTATTTAAAATATATAAAAATCCTTCATACAATTTGAGTAATGAAAAATGATACAAAATAAATGGAATATTCTGCATGTATTCTCTTCTAAATAGGGGTTCAGTATGACAACCCTACACAGCAGTCTGACTCCCCAGACAGAGTGACTTCTGGCATGCAGAGTTACCTAAGACTTTCTAAGGGAGGTGTATGGTTAGAGTCTGTAAATAACTTCAGAGAAGTAAACAGAAGGCAAAAATAGACCAATATTAGCTAAAAACTGTGTAAGCATAAGAAGTGTTTGTAAACTGGCTATATTGGGCTAGAAATATTTTAAAGATTGCTATCAGAGAAGACCAATACATAGGAGGATAACCAAAAGTTAATTTATTTTAAGGAAGAGGTTGATAAATACATTGAAAGCCAAATAATATGTTTGTCTGGGAGAAAAGACTGATGCAGGAGATCCCTTCAGTTTCTGTGTTAATGACCATAAGTGAGGAAATACGAGAAGGAAGCAATAGCAACATGAATGCTGGTTTTATGATCATTTTAAGCTGGGAGAAGCAAACACTGTTGCCAAAAAAAGTCTTGCTTTTCTTGCTCCCTTGATTCTGCTGGCAGAAATATTCACACAGCCCTGCAATAAGCCAGATCAGGGACATGATCTAGCTAAATTTTAGCCTCTTTTACTGAGTTAGTTTTAGTTCAAATCCATATTCTAATCCAATTCATTGTGAACCTACCAAATTTCTTGGGCTGCTACAAGGAAGGTGTGCCACCTGTAAGAGAAGAAAGAGCAGTCAAATAGGGTATATTTAGTTATACAGTGTAAATGAAAATGCATGTGAAACATGATTTTTCTACTCCCTGAAGGTATGAAGCGAATTGCATTTGCATACCAAATATATTTATGCAGTTCAGTAAAATAAATGAGATGCTTGTAGAATGTTCTAAAGCATAAAAATGTTTCTACACAGTGAAATTATTTCTGTTTAAGGTCCTGTGTCATTGGATGTTACATTGCAGAGGATTATTTTCTTGAAAAACAGGGCATTTTTCTCCTTCTGGATTTGTTGGCAGTAGGTATTTTTATTATTGTTGTTACAGAATGAAAGAGTAGTATAATAACATGGAAAATTGCATTATTTTTGTTACAGTATCTCCTAAGACTATTATAATACTAACAAAAAGATCAGTGTATGTAATTCCCTGAGATAGGAAGGTAATCACACACCAGGATATCTGCTCAGAAATGATTGGATGGATTTTCCATGTATTTTTTTTTTAAATAAGTATTTGACAGAAGGAGTTTTAAATTTACCAAGAATATACTCTTTTTAAAAAGAAAACTCAAACTATGTTCTTATTTTGGATGACATCTCTGTTTAGAAAAGCACCTCAGTTCTTACTTCTTACTACTGAAGTTAGTAAGAGCAGAGTTAGTACACACTTCAAGGTTTTAAAAGTTTTGATGTTTAAAGTTACTTTGTGCACGTATTTTTTATGTATAGCTACTTCTGTGGGTCTTGGACATAGAGCTGGCACAGGCATTTCACCTCTCACAAAATAGCATGCACCTTCCTTGTTTCATTCTCTCCTCATTCTCGCCAGTCGAACTGCCAGCCTCTGATGCCCTTGCAGTGCAAGGCTGCGGACTCTTCCCTACTCTCAGCTGCTGCTAAAAGATCTGGCCACAAAATAGAACAGGTGCTGCGTGGTACCGCTCAGCCACTGCCTTCAGAGTCTGTTTCTTACAAAAATAAATCATGGTGGTAGTACATTCTCCAGCACGTGAGCCTGGAGACGTGTATACAAAACCTATTACGTAACTCTACACGCAAGTATGCACATCTTATATGATCCTACACTCATTCCCCTCATGTTCCTTGATTTATGGAACTTTGCATGGCAGGATTCCAGAAACTTGAAAGATTTACAAGTTTATACACCAGTTTTGTGCAAATATTTGTGATGAAAAGCTTGCAGTTACTTGATTACATATTACACAATTTCACTATTTTTTTGAAGGTAAACATCACTGTGTTTTGAACAGTTTAAAACATTTTTTCCTTTTCCCTTCACCAAGTTAAAGCAGAAGAACCTGTACAATATAATTCTCGGAGTCTTGGTTGAATTTTGTGACAACCCTAAAACCACTTCGCACATCAGTACCTGGCGAGGGGAGAAAGATCAAACAGCAGCTAACCTTCTAATACAGTTATGGAGACAGGAGGAGTTGGAGCTAGGAGTCAAACGTGATCGATATGGAAGGATTGTTGGTAGGTTTTATGATGCATGTGAAACTGTGAGCAGTTCCACTGAATAAGGTAAAACAAAGACTGTATTTGCTTTTGCAGTCTGAATCCTGATGAAAGTAAATTACAATATTTATAGCTTTATGCTGTACTTCTTACCAAACCCAAAATACCTTCTATCTATTTCATTTAGAATCTGGCCACTAGATGGCATTTTCTACATCAACTGGGCATGAACCAGGTAATGAACAGAACCATGACTAGTATCCTGAACAGCTTTTCTAACGCTGGACAGTTGAACTACTTAATTTCTTCCACAAAAGGCATTGTGTTTTGTTATATGTTGTAAAAAGAAGTAAGGAGAGTGCTATGTTCTCGCAAATCTTTAGTCATGCTAATTAATATTTCCTGGCCCAAATTATGTTCAAATTCCTGGCCAAACTATCAAAATTATTTACATAGTGTCCACACAGTAAGGTGGAACTGTCTTCTTTTTGAGGAGGCATCACAGAAAAGAATATGTCCATAGCTGCCTACCAAAGATCCTCATACTTCATTACATAGATAGAATTTCCTCTAATAGCTTTGGAAACATACCACCTCTTCATTCTTCTACTCTTGTTTTGTGTTTTGAAATTATTAGACATGAAGAGACCTATTGCTAGCAGCTTCCAGAAACAGCAAGAGGTCATCCCCATGCCTGCCAACTGTCCCAGCTTTGCCATCATGGAAATTTCAGAAAACATACGGGCAAAACTTTATTCATTATTGTGCAAGCTAGGTAAGAAAAGTGAATTACCTTTCAGTGTCATATTTGTCATTAAACTGAACTTGTTCACTGGCAATCAATAAAGTCACTATAAAAACAAAAAAAGGTCAAAGGAAACTTTGACGTGCATCATCAACACTCTGTTATTTAATAGATGCTTGCTCATCCTGTTCTTAAAAGTCCCTATCGATGGGGATTTCAAGACTTCCCCAGTACTTTGCTGCCCCTACCATTAGGAAGAGTTTTCCTAGAATTAAACCTAAGATTTACTTGAAATTTTCTGTAATTTTTTTTCCCACACACAGTATCTCTTTCACATATTTTAACACTAGATTAAGAAATACTAATTTCTGCAGACGTTACTCACCGATTTCATTTTCTAGCATAACCTCTAATTATTCTCATTGTTTTTTTCTTGAGTCTTTCCAATTGGTTCACGTTCTTCTTGATCTGTAGTGTCCCAAAACTGAACGCAGCAGAAGCCTCACAGCCAAATAGAGCTACATTACTCTACTCATCCTGTAAATAAACATTCTGACATTAATATAACAATTGCTATATATATAGTGGAATGATATTGTTTGCTCATTTGACTTAAGATCTTGTACAGTCATCTACCATCCTGGATTTGTACAGATGACTATTCCTACATTTAGAATATTTTTTTGTCCTTACTGTATTAAATTCTGTGCGTTTAGATAATTTTTCAGATTGGCAAGGTTAATTTGCCTTCTAATCTTTTCCTTCGAAATGCTGCAGTCCCTCCTAATTCTATGTTGTTTGCACACTGAATATGAATACTCATTACACCCTTGTCTAAAAACCTGAACTGAAGTCAAGATACATGATAAACTCTTCCACATCCATAAGATTTCTTATCTGGCTGTAGACAAAAGCTAGGTCTTAGTTTTTACTAATTCATGTTGGATATAAACGTTTTCAATGTTACCATTTAGCTGCATAAACATTATTTGTTTAATTATTTGTTTCAGTCTTTTTTCAGGAACTGAACTGAACCAATATTCTCTGGCTTGTCCTTTTCCCCTTTTAAAAATAAGCATTATGTTTGTTTTTTCACGTCCATCCTCCACAGGTTCAAAGACGATCATTAATTGTTCTGAGATTGCTTCAACCAGTTCCCTGGGTAACCTAGAGAACCAACTGGTTTTAAAACATCCTTAGTTTCTCTAATGAACTGTAGCTAGTTCTTCCTCTGTTGTAACCCAGGTTCTTACTAATTTTTATTAGTGTTAATTATGTTAAATGTTGGATCACAGCTAAGTTCTTTATTAAAGCAAAAAGGCATGAGATTTTGTTCCAGCTTTCTCCTATATTCAGACATACGTCTTATGTTGGTTATATTCATTGTAATGTCTCCTGTGAAGTACTGAAATAACATGAAAGTGGATAATAAAAAAATGGAAATATCTTTATAGTCTTTTCTCAGCATCTTCCTCTTACTGTAGTCATGCTCCATAACAGCCTGTTGATCTAGAAAACTAGTGTTAATTGGTCTTTATTTATGGTATTTCTTAACTTCAAAACATGATGTGATTAATAGATAGATGCTACATTCCCAGTTACCACACAGATGGTATGATGTCTAGAATGAGATTTTATAGACTATATAGAGATAGGGTTTTTTTAAAAATCAGGTATAATTAACATTCAGCGTGCAAAAAATGAGGTATAGTCTCAGCAACCATACTTCTCTACCTTATTCTTTTACACATATTGTAAACATATTTTTTTAAAAGATGGAGTCATGATGCTCAAGGCATTATGTTCAAGGCTCAAGTCTATGAGACGGAGGAGACCCTCATTACACAGCTTTGAAACAAAGTACTGATCACCCTGTGATACGATTCTCCTGTTGGCTACTTCACAGCTAAAGCAAACTCTATTTGTGCTGAATTGCTTCTTTAGAAACTGTGACCTGTGGACTCAACTGTTTGTCTGCTTTAACAGAGGATCAAACCCTTACCACAAAATTATAGCAAATGCAGTACTATCCTGGCTTTCCAAGTGATTGGAAGGTCACAGGAGCCACGCATAAGTAAAGAGTTAGTATAGAGTGAATTTATTACAGAGAAAATAGGGTTTTCATCACCAAAAGCCTGCTCAGGATTAGAAGACTGACTGACTCGTGTATGTGTAATGAAGATTTTGCATGTGATTATATGACAAATAAGATGGTGTCTTTTTTTAGAATGTTATATTTCAAGATAAATTCATCATGCTGTTAATACTGACATGATTAATACTCTTTTAGGTTTTGAAAATTTACCTGGCTTATCTGCTAAGGATTTTGTCACACTTGCTATCATACGGCGTTATATTGACTTTAAAGTGAGTATTGTGGAAGTAAGTATTACTACTGTATCTGTGTTTGCAAAAATAGCAAGTATCTCAGGATACAACAGACAAGTAACCCTTCAAAAGCTGTCACCTATGTCACAAATCACCTGTAGTTTCACAGAGAGTGTAAGCCAGTATTTACCATCAAAAGAAACAATCCCACCTCCATCATTGCAGCACTCCCCAGACTATTCCTTTGTACTGCTACAAATGTTTGTGACTGCATAGAAAATAAGACTAGAAACCAATGCTAGTTAAAAATAACTCGAAAAAAATAGTTTTAACTGTTTGCCAGCTCAAGAAACAGGAATGCGCCGAGATAGGAGTAAGAAATTGCGGAAGAACGGGAGAGTAGGACTGCCTCTTTGTGCAGTAAGGTCAGTTGCGGGGGGGGGAGGGGGGAGCGGTTTGCTATTAAAAATGATGTTAAATACACGTTCTCATAAAGGTTTTTGTGTATTTTCCCATCTTTGTCCCCACATGCAGTATCCATCCATACTGTCAAAAGTTAAGAATGATGTGCCTATAGGAAACAAGAACAGGATAACAAGCTTTGTGGGAGCCATCCTGCTCAAAAGATGCTTCAGTTTATGCCAATTTTCTGCTTAGGAACAAAGTCTGTGAGAGCTTGAAGTGTTCAGGAACTAGCAAGACTCAATCTTTAGTTGATAATTCCAGCTTATGTTTATGTCTCATGTTGCATTTTGCTCTGATAATGTGTGCAATTTGAGATTTTAAGAAGCAGCCAGGAGGACACAACACTTCACTCTTGTAATTTAGTATCTTGCAGCTATCTGTATTTCTTCTGAGTTTCTGTAGTTATTAGCATTCCTGTTACTGCTCTGTGGAGTCAAGCTTGGGCTTGGGAAGGCTTAGGGAGGATTATCATGAATGAATTTGGCATAGCATTACTGAAGTCTAGCCTTGCATAAAAATTCTGGGAAGTGAAACAACAATAAGGAGAGAGATTGTTGCTCTGTTATATTTTAAATAATTGGAACTGAAAAAAAGAGATAAATATCAAATAGTGTGGTGTGTGTTTCACACACAGGTTGGAGAAGTTTGGAGTGAGTTGTGTGCAGAACTAAAAGAAGAATTCAGGCCTGTTGCGTCGGATGAGGAAGCCTTGAAAGTTATTTCAGAGATGTCAGAAGATACTGGAAGAATGACTGCTGCTCTGCAGACTGAAGTACTTGAAAGTCAACATCACCAGGAAATCCAAGAGGAGCAAAAAACATATACAAAGGTAAGACAAGGAGTATTTAAACAAGTAAAGCCCATGAAAAGCTTTTTTGTCAACTTATATGAAGATTTTCTTATTATATAATGTTGAGAATTCTGTATGTGTACACTGCGTGAAGATATCTTAATCTGTCTCAGCAGTAAAATTTTAACTTTAAATTAAATTAGGTTAACCTCAGTTCTCCCAGTTTGTATAATTTTGCCAATGTTTAGAGAGTAACACGAAAAAATGAAGCAGTATCATCAGTGATGCATCAGCAATGTTGTAATGAGAAATGATCATTACGTTACTGTAAGAGTTGCACCTGTGTTCATTTGTAGCAGATAATAATTTAAAGTACCTATTACAACTACATCTGCTTCTTAAAATGAAACATAAGCCTCTGTTATAAGCTCCCTTGGCTGAATATTCACAAAGCTTCATTACTTTACAGAGTAGGGCTTTGTGCTTCCCAGCACGCTGAGAGTGAGCAGGTATAGACATTTTCCAGCTTTGGTTATAAGGCAAGCATTTGGCATTTTTGCTCATCTACTGTCTCATCTTCTCCTGCTTTCTGAGAAGTAAGATCAATTAGTCGAGTCGTTTACAATCTCATGCTAGTGTTTTTGAGGGACTGTCATGCATTATGGTGCCTGCACTTTTGTCACCAGAACTGATTCCATCTCTATTATTCAGCATTTGAGAGTGAGAATACACAGAAAGTATTTCTGAAAGAGCTGGGGCTCCCCCTTCTATGTTGGAAGAGGGGAAAATTTGTTTGCAACAGAGAAGGTAAGGCCTTTTTTTTTTTTAAAGGCAGTGCATAAATGAAGTCTTTAAAGGACAAGTACATTACTACAACATTATCATCCAATCTCAAGTGAGAGGGATGAGCTAAGGTAGCCAAAGAGGCATAGGTGAACATACTATCCAAACAGCACAAAAAAAGAGTTCAGGAAAGCTCATGAGAATAGGATTGTGTTGCATCTTGTAAATCTCATTTATATTACAGATCCAAGCTATCCATAAGCAGAGAGAAACGGTAAATAAATCTTGGGAAAATTTCTTGACTCGGACATCAAACTATGAGGCATTGAAGGTAAGAAATCTGAGTGATGGAGCAAAATTTGTATTCACAGTGTAGTTATAATAATTGTGAAGTTCCAAACACATTTCTTAATGAATTATGAGGATATTCAAATAGAAGTTATAGTAAATTTTATATTCACACAGACCTAGAAGAATGAATCATAAGATGTATTGGCAAAGCAATCTTTGATTCTTCTGCTCTTTTATGATTCTATGATTTGCTCTTCTGATTACAGTCATAAATTGGGGATCAACATTGTTTATGCACTTGCAATTGGGGCGGTGTGTGTGTGCATATATATATATATATATATTTGTCCCGAAATTGTTGAAACTGGAAGTCTGGTCATTCTTTTCTTTATTTTTTCTAATACTTCATTCCCTATTTTTAATACAGCAGACATCTTTCAAGATGGGAAATATTTTATAATGAAAGGAGTTTCTTTTAGCAATATTTGCGCTTTTCCAAAACAACATAAAATATATTCGAGTCCTAATTAGGCGATCAGACTAAGCTGGAGAATGAATGAAGTCAGACTTAAAAGAAATGCTTTGGCAGCTGAATTTAATTTTTCTTCATTTCCCAGAGGAGATGCAAAAGAGAACAATTTTCTTCACGTGCAAGCACTTCACTGGCCTGTGGTAAAGATCTATGCTAGAATTAGAAATTTAAAAGGGCCAGAAAAAGGATTTGGAGAACTACAGGCTGGTTAGTTTTAACTGAGTCACTGGAAAGCTGTTTTAGGCACATGAGGGACAACAAGATGATTGGAAATGGCTGTCTTGGATTTACCAAGGACAAATCATTCCTTGGCAACATGGTTGCCTTTTGTGATAAAATTATTAGCTCTGGAGAAGGAGGAAGATGGATGTCATTTCCCTTGGCTTTAGCAAGGTTTTCAGCACAGTCTTGTGTAGCATCCTTGTAGCCAAATTGGGGAGATACGGACTGGACTACATATAGGTGTTATCCACTACAGCTGGACTACAAGTTGGATGAAAAACTGGCTGGACTGATGGGCTCAAAGGACAGTGGTCAGTGATTAAAGTTTAACTAGCAGTCAGTTTCGAGTGATATTCCTCAGAGTTAATTATAGGGTTGGTACTATTTATTATTTTCGTTAATTACTTGGATATTGGATCAGTATGCAACCTCATCACATTCATGCATGACACTGAGCTGGAGGAAGCAATCCATATGCTGAGAGGTAGGATTGCTATTCAGAAGGACCTTGACAAGCTGGAGGGATGGGCTGACCAAAAGCTCATGCAGTTCAGGAAAAGAAAATGTGAAGTCATGCATCTGGGATGTATTAAGGTTGTCATGCATCGGAACAGCCTGGGGACTGACTGGCTATGTAGATGTGTACTGTGTATGGGGTGACAAGCTGAACATGAGGCAGCAGTGTGCTCTTGTGGTGATGAAGGCTAAAAGCACATATGGCTACATGAGAAAGAATATAGCCTGCAGGTCATAGCAAGTGATTATTCCCTTCTCACCCTTGTGAAGCCATGTCCGTTTATTCTGTTTTCAGGTCCCCAGTACAAGAGAGAGTCACAAACCAGAGGGAGGGTACTTACAATTAAAGACCAATAGAATTATCACTTCATTTATTTTGTCATTTTGTTTGTATATTTTCTAACGAGTGCAAATG
The DNA here is from genome assembly GCF_000690835.1 of Fulmarus glacialis. Lineage (NCBI taxonomy): Eukaryota > Metazoa > Chordata > Aves > Procellariiformes > Procellariidae > Fulmarus > Fulmarus glacialis. Next base: position 19,621 of record NW_009228061.1, on the reverse strand, counting down.
ATACAATTCATTCCGATTAAAACAATTTTTCCTTTTTTCTAACTATCTTTAGAAAGCAAAAAGGCTTCAGGAAAAATCAGTAGAAGCTTCCAGATCTAAATCAAAGACTCAAAACGGAGCAGTCCATTCTACTGATATTAAAGGCCTCGGTACAACAGTAAGTAATCCCCAACGACACTGTTTTATTTTCTTTAATTTTCCCCTTCTGACGTATCCTCAGACAACAGGTAGTTGGTCAGAATGAGATTCAGATCTGCCAATTACTCATAAAATGTCTGGGCAAGATGGTCCCTATGCTACTTGACATGTACCTTTTGTGGGACAGCCTTTCATGAAAACCTTGCTGAGGTCAAGACCTCTTTCATTTATTGTTGGGTAAATCTGTGCGATCCCTACTACATCGGTAGAGGTGTCCTTTGTCAGTAAACATGTTCCTGACTGTCTGCAGATAAGCCGCTCATTGCATCTGCAGAAAAGATTTTTTTTTTCTCATTTCTATCAGTTAATTGAAGTGTGAGAAACTAAAAGCCATTGTTAAGACCTTATTCGGGCATAACAGCATATTTAGATGTTGAGTTTTGACACGGTGGGGTAAGACATGGGAGAATCTCCATTCCAGTCAGTAACTGCTTTCGACCTAGCTGGATGATTTCTCTGTGAGCATCACAGCTAAGGAGGATTTTAGGGGGAAGGATAGCTTCTTGGTTGCTTATAAGTTACTCTTATATGTAAGGAGAAACAAGGAAGAAGAAACATAAGGTGCTGTTTTCAAACTTGCACAAAGGCAAGAGATTGTATTATCATGTGCTCTCTGGCATGAATGAGTAATGACAACTAAGGTGGCTGCATCCTGAAAAAGAAAAGAGGCAGTTCATGTTTGATGTGATGAAGAAAGGAGGAGCTTAATAGGAATCAAGGGGATGGTCTCAGAGTGCTGGACTAGGATTTTTATCAAATTATCTTTGCCCTAAACTTCTGAAAGATATGGAGGGACATATCTGTGAATGCAAGATGAAGTGGGCTGGAAAAATGATTTAGTTACATCTATGTATCAGTGAGACTATTAATCAGCAATATTTTGCAGAAAGTATCAGAAAAATTTAGATATAAACATGAATATTCTGGAAATTGTTAGTAGAAAGAAATACATTGTTAGATTTTATTTTAAAAACTTGGACTTCAAGTTAAGATTATTCATTTCTTTGGAGGGAGAGGATTTAACAAGAAAACATCTTCATGGTTCTATAATCAATATTTCAACAACTGTAGACAAAACACAGAAAAGGTTAGTTCATTTTGCAGAATAAGTGTATTAAGAAAACAAACACATCAGCAACATCAGATAAAATTCCTTGGGTACATTGCTTAGAAGAATTACAAATGACAGATATGGCTGGCGATTTTTTTCATGGAACAATCTTCTTCCCTCCTCTCTGCCAAACACCCTTATTAGGAAGAGATGAAAATTAAGCTAAGATTGTTGTTGCAAACCAGTCAAGGTCAAGTAATCAAACATGTGAGCCACATGCACTCAAAGAGTTGCATTGTTTGTTTTAGCACGTCATGGTTAGAAGATAGAGGTGTCACTCAGGGATTTTTATTCAAAGACCTGAACCTATTTGGTATAAAGTGTAGTAACGAGACTGGAAACTGTATGTCTCTTTCAGTCTTGGAGCTTTCCTGGAGCAGCAATTATAGGCAATTGCATTCTGAGAGAAACAGGGTCTGTTCCCTTTTTTTTCTTTGAAGTATTAATGTATAGTGAAATTCTGAGGACAAAAACTGTGGCTGATATTATATACAAATACAAATAACATTGCACTACAAACTTCTATTGTAATAAAGGCTTGATTTTCTTTTCCTCTATTCCTAAGATCAGACATGAAGGCAGACAAGCAGAGCACATAAAGGTACCTGCTGAAAAACCACTCTGTCTTTTCCTTTGTATTGATGAGAACAGTTTGTGAATTTAGTATAAAGGATAGTTTGAGTGGACCTTGGAAACCTCAGCCTGCATCTCCACCAGCTGAATAATATTTTTGAAAGACAGTTCACGATTTAATTCTCATTTCATTTTAAATGCTAACATGAATGTCAAACAATGCATTTATTTTGTTTTTCAGATTGGATCTGGTCGCTTAGTAACTGTCAAAAGTACACCTCCTCAGTTAACTGAAGGGCCACTGGCTGTTACAGACCTTGCTCTTAGAAAGCTCTCTGTTTGTGAAGGAGCCTTAAAAAAGATCAAAAGAGTTAAAACATTGGACTCAGTCAAGAAAGGTTCGGTACCTGTAGAATAGATAATGTTCTGAACAGTGCTTTTAATATTTAACTGTATGTGTATTTTAGATACAAGATAAAATCTGTTTGTAATGCTTTGATGAATTGCATAGAACATCTTGAGCGTAAAATTATATTTTGTGTTAACTAATATAAACATGGGGATGATTTATTAATAAAGTACCCTGTACAGTATGGTACAAAGGTATGTTGAGTCTAATAATTTTGTGTGCTAGTGTCAGGTTACCCTGATCGACTATCAGTAGGTCCACTATTTAGATTTCCATCTCTTATTGACACATTCCACACATTGCAGTTTAAGTATCTCTTTCTTGGAGCAGGGTGATGAACTTTCAAATAAATACATACAGTTCTTCATTTTCGCAGATACCGTACCCACGTGGTTTTTGTCTAAGTCCATTTTGTTTCTTGAATTGCCGCCTTTAGCATCAGGACTTCTGACTTCTATTCTCTCAGTTTTTATCTAAAGACTTACTCAGGAGCTTGACTGTGCCAACATTTTCTCCAAGCTTGTTGAAGAGACATGCTGAAATGTCGTGCTCCTCATGGGTTTCTCACAGCTCTTGAACTGATCTTACTGTTTTAATTATTTCTTGGGTTATTGACCATATTGTCTCCAATAAGAACTCATCCTCTTCCACCCTAGCACCTCTAGAATACCAACACAAACTTGTGAGCAGCAGACCTTTTTGTAGATGACTCAGTTTCTAAGCTATTGTCTCCTTTCCTAACTTGGGCAAAGCCAGAATTTGCTATATTACAATAGAGCAAGATTCCCTGAGGCTGTTACTTCATTTTAAAACCAGTTGCTATCCAGTGCTATGGCATAAATTGCTGTGACATTGCAAGGGGTTCTGTGACCTACCAGCTCTGGCACGTAGTCTGTCATTTTTGCCTGTAAGCAACATTTTGAGATAAGTACAAGCTTTCACTTTGTTAAAAGCCAACTTGAAAAATGGAAATAAATTTGAGCTAAACAGGTAGAACTTAGTTTCCAACTCCCTTTTTACTTTGTGAAAGAGGGATAGGGGGAGGTGTGTGTTTATAAGCGTTTAAATCTTAAAAATCTGTTTGTACCTGTAAAAAGACATAGCAGTGCTGGCATTAAAAATGAAGGCAGAGATTTTTGTTTAAAAACTGTCTGCTTAAACTCTATAAAAAGGAGAACCCCCAAAAAATTATGAAATAAAACAAAACAGCCATATGAAATGGTACTTAAACTTCAGAGAAATCTCCACATGTTTAGTTTCCAAAGATCAGAAGCATTTTCTTACGGGCAGGTCTGTTAAACGTTACATTGTAGAGTAAGGCAGTCATCTAGTACTTAAGGCTAGAGAAATTAAATCAAGCTATGCTAATTTAATTTAATTTTTATGCTGGCCCTTTGCTAACTGATAATTTTTAAGTATAATCTAGTTTCATTATGACATTTTTTTCCCAAAATTATGTGCATAAAGTTTTAAGTATGTTTTATTAAACAAGCCTGTATGTGTACTTCTTGCCTGCCTGCCAGAAAGGTAAACTAAGGTATATAGAAATTATCTAGCTAAAGTCCTCTGTGTCAAGTAAAGTCTTGCTCATTTATTTATGTTTATATTTCTCTGACAACTCTTCAGCAGCCATGCTGCTTTATTACTATTTTAGAGAATGTGAAAATGTATCTACACACTGGGGCCACAAAACTTACGCTCCATTGTCTTTGCACAATAAAATCAAACAATAAATATTTGACTAGGAGAACAAAGACTGTGACGCTTAGAGGATTTTTTATATGCTTGCATACATGTGAATTTGTGGGTGACTCCTTACTACTGGCAGTAAGGCACTGGGCCATTTTCCCAAAAAAACATACAGGACTCATGTAAGTCCTTCCAATTTCTGAGCAAAAGCTACAGTACAGTGTAGCCAAGGTATGGATATAAAAGATCTTTTAACTGGAAATCAGTTTATATTTATGCTTATGTAAAAACTTTAAATCAGGCACAAAGTGAGCCCCACAGCATTCCTCCCCCAACTGCATTGTGCTTCTGCTACAGACACTCTGATGTTGCGGGCAAGTAGCTGCAAATGCTCTTGTTAATTGTAATAAAGACTGGAGAAGGAAGGGGACAGAATTTCCCAAAATGCTTCCATTTATACTTCATGAATGAATACTAACACAAGGCTTCACAGCAGCATAGACAGCATTTGATTCTGCCAGCCAGCCATGGACCATGGTCTGGCTGTCAGGGGGGGAACCCAAGAAAACAGGGCTTGCTGTTCCTGCTGTAACCCAGGGATGGAAAGAGAGGGAGTGCTGAGAACTGGTGGAGGAGAAGATCCTCCCATTCACTATTAATCCCTCTTGTAGAGACCCCAAGAGTAGCCAGCTGGCTTTCCATGGCTCTGTCATAGACAAAATAGGTATGTCCACCTGGAATTTATTTTGCTGCTGCTGCTGCTTATGGTGCTGCATTCCTGTTGTTCATAATCACCTGCCCCTTTGGCAGACACTGCAGGGTGACCGTGGCAATAGTGTTCAAGCATTCTGGAGCCAGTTATGGTGGATGCTAAGCACTGTTGTCTCCTATAGAAAACTAATTAAAACAAAGACTGAGGAAAGATGGAGCTTTTAAAACTGCATAGGATACCTTGCTCTAGGTATGTAGGGAATATAGGGAACATTACCTTTAAAATGTTATTATAGTTTCACACTTCTGTAGGTGATGAATAAAATTATTTGTAGGTGTCAACAAGGGGAATTTATTTATCTGGTTTATGACAGTTAAAACACTTTATTTGTTGCACAGTTACACAGCTTTGTAAACTGGATATTGCTGGAACAGATTCAATGATGGCTCTCAAATAGCTGCTCATCATGATGGATCAATTTGTGAAACTGCTGAGTTTCTGTGTGTCATGACTCCCTCTATTTGCTCAAAAGAAAAGGTGTATTTAAAATATTTTTTGTATCAGGAACTTACAGTGATATTCATGGGTAAGAGAAATGTCTCACTACTTTTGTACCCTCTCCAGAATACTGTAGGAGTATTTTACAAGATGCAGTTCAATATTGTATTTACCTAAATGAACATTTACAAATCTATGAGAATTGTTGGGTGTTTTACGAACTATGTATGAGCTAGGCATTATGTGGGATGGATTTCTTGTAACTTACGAAGGTTTGTATGCTGTTACTGTGTAAGTACTCTTTCCTACAAAAATTAAACCCAGTTGGGATCTCATAAAAGGCAACAGGGACTGAACAAGCTGCGTTGCCCAAGGAGTAAAGCAGAGAACAGTCAGCATCTCTGAGTGTTCCCATTTGTTCTCAGGCTTTCTGTGCTCAGGAGAAATGGATTAATTAGACGGTTAATCTCCCTGAATTACCTTACCCATGCTGGATGGCTTCTTATAATGGGAGTAGTAGTCAAGCCAGTCTCTCACTCTTTCAAACCACTTGATGCATGGGTCTCTTCTCAACTGTGATGTTGCCTGCTATGACAGGAATGGGCTGTATCACCCTATTTACCTGTATGAATGTGTACATAAAGACCAGTCTTGTGTAAAGTACTGTTCTTAATGTAACATAGCAGTGGTTTTGCAAATAATGCTAATAGACAAGAAAATTACTATTCGGACCTTGCTGCATAGAAAAACACTTGAATTAATCCATAGCCTAGACTAAGCAGTGATCAAATACAAAGTTTAGACTACACAGGACATTACAACGAGCATAATCCTTCCCTTTAGCTTGATGTCACATTTTTTTGCAATTCTTAAATGTGAAGTTGATTATATGTGCAAGACGCTGTATAAAATATGTTTGTTGACACATTCTCCATTGCTTAGCGTATAAAAATATATTGGGTTTCCATCAAAATTAACTTTTAAAAAAGAGAATTATTGGAAAAGATGAGCCTCTACAAAAATAGGACACTGGTTCAGACTTACAAGCTTACCTGAGAGAACAAAGGCGTTGACTCAAAACACAAAAGCATTCACACATGCAGTGGGAAAAAGGCAACCTTGGTAGATTGCAAGACAGGAAAGCAAAAGTGACAATGTGGGAGCTCACGTACTTATCAGTTTAGCAGTGATTAAGTACTTTATACAGAGGAAAAAAAAAAGGTTGAACCATGCCAATGGATTTGTCTAAGCATCTACAATACATGCTGTGCTTTTGTGCTCCTTCATTTTGATGTTGCCATGCTGAGGCATCTTCATTTTCTCCCCTTTTGGCCTAAAATGGGTTGGTGAAAGCGGACCCTGCAAGATTATGAAAGAAAGGTAGTTATTTTCCGAGCAATATGGTTAGGAATGCTAGGATTAAATCATCTCCAAGTTCAGTCTGGAAACCTAAAACATCTGACTCGGTACATCAGAAAAAAGTCTATTGCTGAGGAGAAAGGAAGCACACAGATCTAGGATTGGTTAATACAATATAAAGCCAATCACCTATATGATGTCTGATCCCAGACCATGATGACTAGAATTTGTCACTGTCTGATGATTCACAGTGACCACAAGATCACATTATGTGTCAATAGTTTTAATGGGAAGAACAGTGTTCAAGCAGTCAGGGATTTGAGCTTCCCTTCTCACAGAAAGATGATTCCCCAACGTTGAGACTGAAGTCCAAATAGCAGGAAACTTTTAGTATTGTAACGTCATTTATATGCACACAGTGACAAACAGAGAATGCAGCATCCATTTCCACACGCTCCCACATGCATACCCAACAGTTTTTACACTTTGTTAAACATAGAAATGTAGTCCCCTAACTACTTTTGACTCACATATTGTGAAAGTAGCTACCATTAAAAGATGCAAATACTTTTGACAAGTAGAGACAGAAAACTGGAAATTACTATATTGAGTTGTCTAGACAATCAAGAACAAGGATGGAACAGTGGTTCAGTTTAATGTTAGTACATAACAGACTAACACCATATCCTGTAGTTACCTTCTAAAGTTCTATGTGAGTATGTGGAAGAATATTTGGGAGACATTAATTGTCTTCTGCCCATTCCATGGGATCTTGAGAGCACACAGTCTACATACATATCCCAGAAGTTCTGGGCTAAATCATTGAAGAGTTCATTGTGCTTGGGTTTAGGGGATTCCTTTAGGAACATCATGAAGTCCCAGAGAGCAATGACTGTATCTGCTACCTTGAGTTTCTTCATTTCCACCAGTCCATGGGACGACACCTCCCAGCACTGATGGTCAATCTGACCCAGCCATAGAGGAGTTTCTTTTTGATAGTCTAGATTGGCATAAACTAAATTCAGTATCAATATACAGCCCAGCTGAAGATACCACCTTCTTTTCCATACAAATTCCATACTCCAAGAAGATACCTGAAAGAAAGTGTATAAAAATCACAGTGATTCCGCCATTATGTAGTTCATTATCACATAACTTCCAAGGATACCTCAAGAGATTATTTATGCTTCGTGGTTCTGCATGATACTTAATTCTTACAGAACAATATTTCTTATCAAACCATGGAATAAATACCAGTCAGTGAACCCTAATGCTGGAGTTAGGTTTGCACCTAGAAATTGTTAATGCTGTTTAGAACATGAAAACTTGAAGCAGAAAGTTTGAAGTGATCATAGCCTATGTCAGAACTGATCCTTGAGCTCAAGACTTCTTCCCTTAAACTCCTGTGCTTAGATCATCAGTAAAATCAGATTAATAGCAGATGCTGAAAGAATCCTAGTGGTATGCTAGTTTAAATGATTGCAAACCAGTAACAGAGTTAACTGTTATAAATGGAACAGTCCAGCTCAGAAAGGTGGTAATGAAGGAATAGTAAACCAGACCGTTACACTGTATTGGATGAGCGTAGGCAGGTTATGAACTTACTCAGTAGCTGTTGCAAGACCAGAAAAAGGCATGTTCCTTTCTGACTTATGTTAGAAGATTAAGCAAACTTTTGGCACAGTTATTTCTAGCATATATGCAAAACACAGAAACTATCTGGAGAACTGGAGATGGAAAGAGTAATAACACAGGAGGCATAATGAGAACTTCAAATGCTACAGAATATGTAGTCATTATTATACATGGATTCCCTCTGGAAAAGCTGCAGTTTTCCTGTGATGCATATTCCATATTCTTGAAGCAGGTTTAGACAGAGCATTACTAACACACCTGATAATTTTTTTTTCTCAGTCCTTCCTATCAAGATAAAGTGCAGTGGAAAAGGAGAGTAAAAATAAAGGGGAAAACAACAAAGAAAAAAAAGACAAGTGGACACAGGAAGAAGTCTGAAGAAAAAGATGACAGTCAAGACTCTCAGATAGTGCCCCTTATTTTGGTGTCCTAAAACAATTCCACATCAAATAGTTGGTGCCATGCTCATTCCCACAGTTTCCAATCCCCTTGCCAATTCAGAATGTAAAATACAAAAAGGTTTTGTGCAGATAGAAGGCAATGTTTCGGGCAACTGTGCAAATTTTACTGGGAACTTGGCCAGAATTGCAAGTGTGCTCTCCCACTCAGAATATCTTTGGGCAATGGCAATATGAAAAGTTAATCTATGATGTCTCCAAAGTGTTAACACACTGACGTCCTCTCTGCAACTCCTACTGATGCAATTAAAGAGAGGATAATCCACAGGCAATACAATATATAGTGAACTGTCTATAAGAAGACAGAATTGAGGTGACACCATGGAGTTCATAGTCATACCAAGTTGGGTCAGGAAACAGGACAGCCTGAAATAGGCCCTTTTGCTGTGGCCTCAGGGTTCTGGGATGATTTTTAGTTTGAATGTGCCATTACACTGCTGCAGCCATCTGAGGTCCCTAAACTCATGTATTCCTTTACTTCACCTTCAGGACTCAAGGGAATGAGACAGACAGATACCCACCAACCTAAATCCTTTCTAAAACTTCACTTGCTAGCTACATTTCAGCAGGCAGCAGGATTACCTGCCTCAGCATCCTGAGAGCTTATGAATATGTATTCAATTTTCTCTTCCTTGGGTTGTTACATTTGCTGGTTTTGGCTGGGGTAGAGTTAATTTTCTTCACAGTAGCTAGGGCTATGTTTTGGATTTGTGCTGAAAACAGTGTTGATAATACAGGGATTTTTTCGTTACTGCTGAGCAGTGCTTACTCGCAGTCAAGGCCTTTTCTGCTTCTCACCCCACCCCACCAGCGAGCAGGCTGGGGGTGCACATTGGGAGGGGACACAGCTGGGACAGCTGACCCCAACTGACCAAAGGGATATTCCATACCATATGACGTCATGCTCAGCATATAAAGGTGGGGGAAGAAGGAGGAAGGGGAGGATATTCAGAGTGATGGCGTTTGTCTTCCCAAGTAACCGTTAGGCATGATGGCGCCCTGCTTTCCTGGAGATGGCTCAACACCTGCCTGCCAATGGGAAGTAGTGAATGAATTCCTTGTTTTGCTTTGCTTGCGTGCCCGGCTTTTGCTTTCCCGATTAATCTGCCTTTATCTCACCCCACGAGTTTTCTCACTTTTACCCTTCTCTCCCCCATCCCACACGGGGGAGTGAGCGAGCAGCTGTGTGGGGCTTAGTTGCTGGCTGGGGTTAAACCACAACATTAGAAAACTGGCTCCAGCAAACAAGCAGGGATGGAAATGCTTCTCACTTCTACTTCACTAGGCACCAGCATTTAGAGGAAGGACACGCTAGCAAATTAGCTACAAAGTAGGAAAACGGCAGCCAGGAAGCCACTAACATTTTGAGTTGTTTCAATTTCATGGTTTAATCCAGCTAAAAACTAAAATGCTAAAGGTCCATTTGAACACCTCAAACAGGAGAGGGACCACAACAAGCCTCACAGAGACTCTGAACTAATAACTCCTACTACTCAGTACAAGACAGATGAGTTTCACAAAGGCAGTAACTAAAGAGCCACAGTAGAAGTTATACTTACAGCGTTTCTGTGATGAGATGAAAAACAGTAGCCTTGAAACAACAGTAGTCAGTCACTTGGAGAAAAAGAAAGAAATTCCCGATCGGGCTGCAAGTGCCCGGCAGCTGCTGGATGCTCCGAGGATGCCGGGATCACACTGCACAGGGACGACTCTGCCACTGGCAAAGCAGCAGCAGCAGCGTGAACTCAGGTCAGTGGGAAAGGCGGGAGGGAGCTGTGGCTGTGGCAGCCCCACCTCTTTCTGCAGCAGGCACTGTCCGCCGAGCCCGGCTGGGTCTCACCTGGAGAGACTGCGTTTGTACGGGTGGGTGGCTGTGTTTGGTGAGGGAAGGGGAGAGGCAGAGGGCTCTTAGAGGGACAAAAGTACAATGGGTAACAAATCTTCCTCCAAATCAGTAACATGAACGCTCTCCCCATTTTATAAACCCAGGTTTCCATCTGCAACCCTGTCTGCCCACCAGGGCACACACCCCTCAGAGACAACATTTCAAAATAATGGAAAACGGACGTACAGCCCAGAGTTTATAGGCACAATGTGCATCCACTATTCCAGTTCCCTTTTTGTAGAAACTCCTTGACTTGAGATTGATTTTACACTATTTTTTAAAATCTCCCATAACTTGGTTGCCAGGGAGGTTTTCGATGCCGTTTTATTTATACTTGACAACATCCCGCCAGAGGCTGGCGCCAGCGCCCGCACTGCGCGATGGAGTTCACATCCCACGTCTTCCAGCCAGCAGCAGTGCCGGTGGTTAAAGACACTTCTTTTCTGGCGTTTTGTTTCTGGCCAGTTATTTTCTGTGCTAAGGAACTAGGCTCACGTTTAGAAGAGCTCCGTTTCCTCGAAGAGAGAGAGAAGCTTACGAAGGAGCTTACTTAGATTTCTTATTATTTCTTCCATACATGTTCTTATGATACACCAGTTGTGATGTCTCATCAGATACTGAAATGTAAAACCGAAAATGAGAGAGAGAGAGTCTTGTTCCAGCTGCTGTGGGTTTTTCGTGTGTCTACATTTTGTGGGTTAATGAAGCCAGACCCAGTAGACTATATAAAATAACTTCTATATCCTGCTAGCAAAATGAGGTTAAAACCACCATTTTCATTGACAAGGGTGTCAGGGAGTCCAGAGCATTAAAATTTGTAAAAGGCCTTGAGATCTTTTGATGGAAGACGATTTATTAGGGCAAAGCCTGCTCTGAAGGGCAAATTTCTTTCCATAAATTTGCAATTCTGTTTCTCCCTCAGTCCTCACAACTCCATACTCAGTGAGTTGGATTACTGGACCCTGTTCTAGGTATCTATTGTGCCTAATTCGGGACAGGTTGCCCAAAATTGAATTCTACAAGGATGAGGATTATTACAGCTATCTTGTCTTACATAATTAAAGCTTAGATTTCTCAACATGTACATTCAAATCACCTCTTAGATCACCAACGAAAATGGATTGGGTCACATTCTGAAATGCAGATTATTTTTGAAAGAACTCCTCATACATTGCATACATGCTTTTTAAACTCTCCAAGGAGACTTTCGTTTTCAAAGAAGGCCATCGGTCTTTCACCTTCAAAAGCACTTGAGTGTATTCAAAGTCTGTCAAAGTAAAACCATCAGCAGCCAACATCATTAAACTCGAAGCATTTTTGCAAATACACTGAAATTCTGTGCTTCTTTCTAACCTGCTGTGGTTTGATGTCATTATAATGCCGTATGTAGCTGCCCCTCTGTCACAAATTCCTACAGCTGGGGATATGCAACAAAATCAGTTATGAAAAATGGCAATGCTATCGATCACGCCTCAGAAATGGTTCAGGATTTCTGTGCCCACTTCTGCACTAAAGGATTGGATCTGAAGTCCCCCACTTTACTGGTGTCTCATTGCAGCTCATCACTGTGCAAGGGAAGAGAGTTCATAACCTGAGATCTACTGCATAAGGGATGTCCCAGTCATTTCGCTATTGCATATAATGGAAGGAAGTTGTTTTCTCTTTACCTGCTGAAGGCTGGAAATGGCTCTCACCAGGAGAAAAAGTCTGGGAGTTCCTGTGGCCCAGCGCCAGCGGTACCACAGTGGTACTTAAAACTTAACAAGTGCTCTGAATGTCATTGGTCTGGTGACTGCCTCACAGAAATTACATCTTTGTAATGGCTGTTTGAAGGTTCACAGCAGATGTCAGGTATCTGAGGCACTGGCAAGACTTGGGCTCCCCCACAACTTCGCTCCTTCTCTTCTTTAATAAAGATACGAAATTTCAAAAGGCTACTGTTCAAAGTACAATGAGAATGCTGCATCTGGCACACAGCAGGAAATCACTTCACTCTGCAACAGTGGGTCCATGTAGAAATCAAACCTCACTGAATCTATGCACAAAACCAACAGCTCTCTTCAAGGTTGTGTATATAGTTCGACATCGGTAACTCTTCTGTACGAGATGTTGCCTGAAGGAACATGGTCTGCTCTACAGCAGGCTAATGTAACTAAATTGCAGCTGCTCCTTTCTTGACTTCAAGTGTCACCCAACAGCTCAGGACTGTAATTTAAACTTTATTTTTCTGTGCAGAACATTACCACATATGAAAAATAATGTACCCAGAATCATGATGTCTGAAGCACTTAAGCATGTAAAAGTGGTAACAGTCCCAGTTCCAGAGAACCTCCTCTCTCTAAAGGAAGGCACGGCTGATGAGAACATAGGACAAATATGTAGTAAAATTGGGTCTATTAGAGTTTCACAACATGCTTTTGTGGAACAAGACATGACAGGAACAGCCTGTTCTTTCAAGTGAAAATTTAGTAATTTCTGTCATGAAAACAATGTATACAGTATTTAAAGGCAAATACAAACCTGCCCTGAAATGACAACATTCAGAATAACTAGCTATCTTCTGGAAGCCTTGCCAGCTGAGCAATGTAAATACTGTTTCAAAATCTTGTTTCAAAAAAATAAGCCATGTTTGAACCTACACAGCTATATAAAAGAAAATATCTGGAAGACTAGAATATAGTTAGCTTATCTCTGAACTCTTTGTATCATTGAAAGGAGTTAAAGCTGCATTAGCTGTAATTACTCCTTGAAATTCTAAAGCAGCATTCATAACCAAGGAGGTGAAAGCAGTAGGAAGGCTGTACAAGTAACCCATCTTTAAGAAAGCTCCTTCATATCATCCATCAAAATAGCTTTCAGTAAGTTTTCAAGTTAAGAAAAGCTTTTCCTCTTTCTGTTTGCTGTATGCACTACCAAATTTACTAGTGTGATTAATCTCACAGTGAAACAGCCAAAATTTCAAAGGCATTTAAAGGCACGTATAGAAGTGAGTAGTTGCATAGCTGCTTGGCCACTGCATCAATTCCTTCTTGTCATTTCATTCTCACTTAAAACATCTAGGCGTAGTAGTACAGGATACTGGTGCAAACATAGTGATTCCATTCTACTCCAACAGCCCCTGATGGCAGCCCACAATCCCTTTTCTTCATCCTACAGATTTATTTTTATCACGCTCCTCTTGCTTTTCCTAATCTAGTTAATAGATTCACCATTTTTAATCTTAAAATGAGGTATTGCCAGAACACAACTATAGAAATCAAAATGCTAAGGAACAGATTTTTCTTAGGAAAATCCTTTCAAATAAAAAATTCTCTTTTTAAAGTGCCACCTCATCAATGATGTTCTCTTAAGGATCTATTTATGTGAAAATTCTTTGATAATATCTAAAAATTCACCTCCGCAAGTGAAAACAGTTCTGAAGGCTGACTTTCATATTTCATTTTCCCTTATGGTATTATGCCAGTCAAGCACTGAGGGATCATCATCTATGGCAGAATGCCACCTGGAACAAGGATGAACCCATGAATTTAAACTGACAGAGATCAAAATTATTGGTAACTAATAATCCTGCAGGGTGTTACATGAAGTTTGTAGGATGGAAGCACCTTGAAGACAGACACCAGTTGTGTTTATTAGGTAAGTATTGTTACTACAGTTTCTATTTCAGAACAGGTAAGGTCAAAGAAAGCCAATCTCTGATCATCTTCCTAAAATCTAATGTACCTGAAAGCTATATAAAAGCTTGAGTTGTAGGTGAAAGCCCTTAAAACCGGAGACCCTGTCCACATACTTGGGAAAGCAGATTTTTTTCAGCTGGTGACTAAATATAAATGGGATTTAGAGAAAAATTTAGTTGTGTTCTCCATTCTGCAGGGATTCAGAAAGAATTCCAAAGATGCAGCATACACCACATGTAAACCCACAGACTCCAGTACAGCCGTTTCACACAGTAAGTTTTATGAGATGGGATTGAAGACAAAAGTGGCTATTTCTGTGATTTTGAGTTTTTTAATTGATAACCAAACTTAGGCAAAATAAAATGTTTCCCTCAAAATTCTTCCAACATCGATAGTTTTTCAATAGCCTGAGTTTTGAACTGTTGTACTTCAGCTTATTCTTTTTATTATTGCAGTTGATGTACCTCCATCTAGTGGCACTTTGTCGTACTGAAGAGCGTATCCTTGGCATTGGTTAAATCTCTTCTTTGAAATTTTTTTTAAAAATAAAACTGTAAAAGTAATATATCAATTTTTTAGAACAATCTGGACCTTGGATATGTTGGTGTAGTTATTTCTTTCAACTACAAAGACCTTTATGCCAGCTTCCCAGCATTGCAATGAACCGTTGTGTACATGTTCTGAAAGGCAAGGAAAGAAAATTGACTTGCATTTTTTAATTATTTCGACTCTACTTTAAAACAAAGCTATGTTGCTAAAATATTTCAGCTTAATTTTTAAATATTTCCACTGAAGTTAGTTCTTACCTAGACTGAGAAAAAACAGCACATAAAGTACAAATTTAAAAAAACTGCTGCTGGAAGCTTTAAAATTGTTGTGGAAAGAGATTTTACGGCTTCTTCTTGTTAGAGTTGATGACAGCACACTACCTAGTGATTTATATTATGAGAGAAAAGAAACAGTGGTAAAACTATGATTTGATGTAGCAGTACCCTTGTGATTTTCAAGCTATCATATACAAGTACTTGAAGTACACAATGAGAACAGAAAGAGCAGGAACGGAAGCATTATTTACCATGAAACTCAGAATATGCATTCACTATGTATAAATCAGTTTGGAGAGTTTTAAAATGCTATCAGTCTTTTGTATGACTGAATTATAGATACCTCTGTGACTACACATTTGCACACTCTTACGTAAACAGGATTCACTGACGGTAAAGAATTGAGTCACCCTCTGCATCACTGATTAGCAGCGTCTGAAATAAAGAAATAACAGAGTGATGTTCTATGATCAGGCTTGACAGTGAAGTGCTCACAGCCCTGTTACTTCAGTTCAAGTACAGCACACCCACTAGTGATTAAACAGCCAACACAAATCAGAAGAAAAAGATGATAGAATCAGTGCTGCCCTGGCAAAACAGAGTGTCTCTTCAGGTGATCAGATACATTTTTGAAGCAAAGTATTTAGAAAATAAACCATCCAAATATCCTCCAAACTTCAGAGTTTTAAATGATTCAGTTTCAATAATTTTTAGCATCCTGCATGTGTGATCATGTACTTACTAGTATAAAAGGTTCCAGAAAATGCACAATGGCACATTTCAAATGAAATGTTACTTAATTCCCTGCTGGTATGAGCTTGTTGGCATGAACTTGCTCAGTGCTGAAATAAATCTAGTGTTATGTCAACTCACAACATACATAGGAGACCAGTTTTTCTTTATTTCTCTTTTTTGAGGTTGAGTTGTGGATTGATTACGTGAGTTGAAATAACATTAGTTAGTAGCTCTGCTGGCATCTCTGGACCAGTCTACACATTAACCTGTTGTTGGATTTGACCTCCTGCTGTGTGTTAAGGAACTTCAGCACACTGAATATCAGGCTTTGCTAAGTCGACAAGCTACAGACCCCGCTGCTCTCAATAGTAACAATTCAACAGTACCAAATTCAATCGCAAAAGCGGAACAAAGCATGAAAACATGGGGTAATTTGATATATACTTGTACTGGTATCCAAGGAGAGCTCAGGGCCTATGACTTGATCCTTGAAGAACTTTGCCGATAACCTTCTTGCCATCTGCAACTTCCCCACGCCTTCTTCATCTCACTTAAAAGTTCTTTTGCTTATCTCCTTTTTTCTATTCTTTTCTATATAATGCTGACATCATACGCTTTACTGAGTCACAGTAGCACGATCTAACTTTTGCATATGTAAGGACTTCTGAACCTTGCCTACTATTCAGATCGGACTGACAAGTCCTTCCCATATTATGAACCATAAATCTGGACAAAATGTTCTGCTATTTGTACTATGAATTGGCATGGTAACACAGAACAGAAAGATCCTCCTGAATGACAGGGCCTAGTTCCCTGCCGCTACAGAAAGCTCTGTTGTACAATCGCCCTCACAAATTTATCAAGCGCCATAAAAAACAGATATATTTTTGCTCCCACTAATTCCACGGAAAAGCTGTTTCAGAACTTGATTGCTGTAATGACTAGAAACATTCTTCTAATTTCCTGATATATTTATTAATGAATAGTACATATCTGTTTGTTCTTGTGTCAACGTTGCCCTGCAAATTAAATGGTTTTCATTCTTCATGTTTACTTTCCTGATATATTTATAGACAGCACTCGTATCTCCTCTCTGTTTTTGTTTTATTGAAGTAAACAAGCTGAGCCATCCTAAAATCTGTTTGTACTAAAGGCTCCCAAGCTCCCTGGTGATGCACCTAACCTCCCTCTACCCCTTTTTCGGTTCAACCTCAGCTCAGCTATAGAACAGTTAATTAGAAGTTTTCACAGTACCCCAATGAGATTTCACCAGGGCCTTAAACAATTACATTAATACCTCCCTAAATGAAAATACATCTCCTGAGATACTCCCTGTACCTATGATGATTCCTAACTATGTATCATTACCAGATTTCATCAGTATGTTCTTACTGATTTTATCAGGGCTACTATAAAAAATATCAAATAAGACCATCCTAAAACCAACCCTTTAAGCCTGACATCTTCCTTTTCAACCTTATTTGTGGCTATCTCACTTCACAGTTTCTCTCCTAACCCCCACATTCTCATTCCTTCCCAGGTGATACCATATCAAATGTTTTATCAATAGGGTATTAATAGGCAAAGTTGAGTTTTTCCAAAGCTTTGCATGAGATTGAGACCAGGCTTCGGGGCCTGTGGTTGGCCAGGTCACTTTCCTTCTTTTCAAAGAGAAGCAATTACAGTCCAGGTTCAGCCCACCTAACTTCAACAGAGAGAGACGGGGATCCACGGGGGGCCATTCATTATGTGGCTTGTCCTCTGGAGACACCTCTCACCACCGAGTATAGAGGGAGTCTCAGCCAACAAGCCTCTCAGCTAGGATCCCTCAGTTAAATGCCTCACGTACAGGGCCAGGCCCACGTTTGCTATTTTCCAGTCATCTTACAACATTCTTAACAGATCTGTTCAAAACACTTGATGCTGGTTTTTACATATCACCTGTTTCAGAACTGCAGGTGTAGTCCCCATGATGTGAAAGCATGACATGGAGTTTTGCATTTTTTGCTGTTGTAATAATTTCTGTTCTGCCATTCACATGATCCATCTTGCCTCTCTCCACGTGGTGAAACCACTTTGGCACTGAGGAAAGGCATACTTTGAATTTGGGGGATTTAACTTAGGCTCATTAGACGACAGTCACATCTTCTCCTGCTCTCCCATTTATATCACTGAAAAATCTTCTGCTCTAAAAATTCTGTATGAATACAAGTTGGTAGAAATTAGAAGTATTTTTAGCTGAAACAGAAGACGTAGTTGATTGATTGGTAAAAATAACACAGAACAGCAGAAAAAAGCACGTCAGTAATAGTCAACAGAGTGAAAAACTTTTGAATGTATTTTTTCCATACATGTAGGTGGAAAGAAAAGGTTCATAAAGGGGACTAAGGCCTTCTAAAAATACTACTAAAAACTCTCATGGAATATAACACTTCAACACACACACACAAAAAAATTTCGTACTCTAGTATCTTGTAAAATTGTATTCAATTGAAGTATGTTATTTTATTCATTCATCGAGATCATCAAATGCCATCAGGAGTAATCACTCTGAATGACAGCCACGCTTCTTCTGTTCCTTCTTCTGAATAATCCAGTTGCAAAATAAAGTTTGCTTTTTTAAATCAGAGACAGAAGTGTGGGTCAGCTGAAAAGCACAGAATTAGGAATTTGGATTTTTTATTCATTCTTCCCTGATTTCTTTTAAAAATATTTTTGTTTCCTAATTTATGTCTAAAGTTTTAGCAAATTGAAAGTTCCTTTACCCTAATTAACTAATGAGTATGTAGAACTATATATAGATAAGCTTTTAAAATGTAGGTATTGGCCTAACTTTTATAGTGTACAAAATAAAGCAAAATTACAGCAAACATAAAGACCAAACAATAACATGCACGACAATCTAACTATGTAACTACTATTTTGCATATATTTTGTAAATCCAGTTTCCAAATCTGGTGTCCTAGGCCATGAAGCAACTAAGAAACAAAACTAACAAACAACTAACAAAAACAAATTTACGTTCTTAAAATGGCACTGGACAACACTCACATGTTCTGATACATTCTGGATTCTGCTTAAATGTTCTGTTGGGCCATTTAGCATGTATATGGCACAACACTGTTTTCTAAATCGTTTATTATGTAAGATAAAATCCGTTGTTGAACTTAGTACTTTTTAGTATTAAATTACTGTAAATGGTAATGATTCTCCTCAGGTAGCCAACAACTGCAACTGAGAATATATGACCTTGTATAAAGGCTGTAACAAGGAATAGAAGAGTATTTACTTTTTCATGAGCATTTGTGCTTTAAAAAAAAAAAACAAACCCACCAAAAATATGCTCGTACTGTCTCAAAAATACTTACCTATAAAATAGACTTGTGAAAGAACTTGGGGGCATTTTTTTCACCAATTTTACCCTTCTGACCTTTCTAATGTCATGATTTACAAAATAATTTCTCATTTGTGACTATAAGAAATGCAAAGCACTATAAGCCTTATTAAAGCCATGTACTTTCAACGTGGTCACCCTTATCCTGGCAACCAGCCTCATTGAAAGGTCAGGCCCCAATTTCTTGAGGAAGAGCACATTAGCAATATGACCGACAGGCTTTAAAGGGTCCGACTCTTGTTGGCAAAGCCAACAGGACAGGCTGTATCTAATCGGCGTACAGCTTCCAGAACACGCTGCCGGAAACTGCGGGCCTTGCCCGAAACTTCGCAGCTGCGGCAGCCGGGGCCTTGCTCTCCCCTCAGGCCTCCCTGCCGAAAAGCCCTAGCGCTTCTCAGCTTGAGACGCTTTGGGGGCAGCGAGGCCTGGAGCGACGAGCTGACACGTTGCAGCAAACCAGGCCT
>NW_009228060.1:3726-6543 GCF_000690835.1 Fulmarus glacialis | reverse complement strand
TCTATGATTCTATGATTCTATAATTTTTTTTTCAATTATCTTTAAAGCCAACGGTCTTTGTTTACCCCATCCTTCTTCTCCCATGGGGTTTTTCCCTCTTATCTATGATGGAATCCATATGCCTTGAGGAACTAAGACTTTTAAATTGCTACTTTATAAAGAAAATCTGGTCTTTATGTTGTGATGTGAATCATATGTTATGGAAACTGAAGTAGCTGGAAGTCAAGCTCCAGCTTTAAAAACAGACATACATGATGATGCTGTTACTATGTACAGGCTTATACCAAGTTCTTACAAGACAAAATCTTCTGAACAGGTTCAAAATTCTAAAATTCTGGACTGCCATCTATTTTTATTCTGTATCATACTCTGAATCTGGAAATCAATGAAAAACAGGCTATTTTAATGTTTTTGAGCCCTGTCATCAAAATCTGGTCCATACCTTCATGTAGGTATTAAAGTGAGATTTTTAGCCCAGGGCATTATCCCTCCTTGAATTTCCTTGTATGAAGTTGGAGCGACTGTATGACACTTTGTTTTGATAGGCGTACATGTCCTGACCCTGCTCATTCAGAGCAATGTACTCTACACATTAAGTTTCATAAGTTAATACATACGTTTTAAATCCAGACCAGGTTGCTGTCTGGAACCTGAGGCCACAAACCATAGAATTTCCCTGTAAGAGTCATAACTCACCTCCAGACCTTCTAGTTGAGTGATATTATGCCACAAAACAGGATCACGTGAAATTCAGTCTCCCTCTCACTATGTCAATGTATTTCCTCCTCCAGGCATGCCTAAGTGTTGCAAATACACAATCCTGATCAACAGCCAAATTCCATAACAACTCTCCAGTTTATACACTGTGGAGTCCTCTGAAAAGTTACTCATCAAAGATGAAATTATCCCATGTCCTATAAAACATGTTAGTGTTTTGTAACTGTGTAGTCTATGTTTTGGCATGGGACACAGTATAAAGCAGACTAAAATAAGAAGCATTACATAAGCCTTTAAAGAACATCTACAGAGGCCATATTTTATCATGCTCTGGCAAAATCACTACTGAATTCTTGGTCAGGTTCTCAAACACAGCAAATGATTTCATACCATCTGGTAGACCTCATGACACAGCAGAGAAAAACCCTGTACCCTAATGTTTATGTCACTTGTCCTTCAAAAAAATCTATGCTTATGTATGCCCAGATGTTTCTTTGTTATTTTAATTTAAATTTAATTTAAATATGTTTTCAGAAAAACATGTACCCAAAGGATTAGAATCACATTAGTGCATTGTATTCACCAGAATTCAAACAAATTACATAAAGTGAGAATTTGTTCCTGTGCTTTGACAGAGCTGCCATGGAACCAGTTTGCACTTGGAAGAGGGAGTGTCAAGGTAGGTTGAAGGCTTAGCTAAGAAACCAAGCCCATAGTCTAATCTACAGCTGAGCACAGCTGAAAATGAATGTTAATTAAGCTGCAATTACTTTATGACAAGATTTGCATGTCAATTGATGATAGAAGGAAACAAACATGGAATTGATGTCTGGGATCACTGGACTATTCAGCCATAATGGCCCAAGGATACAGAGCCAACTGGCTTTGGGACTTCCTGCAGCCTCTGTGAACTCGAATGCCACAGCAATTCCTAATGGAGGAAAAAATAAGAAGAAGGTATTCAGAAGCTTTTCTTCATGACTGTTATTGCCTTCATGCACCTCCAGTCCTGGAGCTGGCTCAGTCATCACTAGCTTGAACACTCCAGTATACTTCACAAGAGTCATCTAACTTGCTTTCAGGACAAAATTTGCATTTTCAAAATGGTTGTATTTTTTCTTTAAGAACTACTGGGACAGACTTTCTCATACCTGTAGGAAACTGCAAATAAAATTGTGTTTTAGTTAACTAGTAAATGTATCTATTTTTTTCACAAGAAATTTATATTCTTCCATACGTTTTTTTTTCACAAGAAATTTATATTCTTCCATACGTCATTCTTCCATATTGATCCATTATTAAGTAAGAATCTTATTCCTATGGATTGCCCAATGTAGCCATTAGATTTTGGAACATATTTAATGGAAAATATAATAGTAGACTACAGAGATCACAATGATTACAATCTTAGAAAAAGATTTGTAAGCTATCTCCAATATCTACACCACAAAACACCAACCTAACGTGAACTAATTGAGCAAAAACTTCAGGAGTCAACAACAACATCAAAAGCCCTTCATTGCTAGGCAATTTGTAAGACAAGGCAGTGTTACACCATAGAAATAGTACACTATATGCACATTCCAACAACAGACCCAAACGGCTTATGTCATAACCAAACGCTGATTGTCAAGTAAGATACCATAAGACAGATAACAATTTTTGATGGATTTCACTGATGTGTGTTGACTTAAAGGGCCTTTCTCGTTACTGCATTGGTGGTGAGAGAAAATAGGTAAGTAATTTAAGTAAGAGCCACTTGCCATATTGGGACATGTGTCTTTTCCACAGCAGTGAGCGTCTGACTTTGCAAAGACTTTTCAGTCTTTGTGGAAATGCCACATGAATCCAAATTACTAGTTTGAAGAGAATTCACATATCTTTTCTTTCGTGGCAATGAAGTTGGTGTAAGGAAGACATGAAATGTCCTTCAAACCCATCAGGTGACTGTTAGATACTTCTGCATTGTTCTGATTCTGAAAACTGATTTCCAGAGTAGAGTAAAAGAGGACTTCTTATTTCAGTGCATCTTCGACTTTTTTCCTTAAGTTTCTGTTAAGAATCAGTGTTTCCTTGCTTTCTGCCCACTCTACACATACA
>NW_009228060.1:0-3711 GCF_000690835.1 Fulmarus glacialis | reverse complement strand
TAATATATATATATGTATATATATTTGCTTTAACTTTGGAAAACAGAGGTTCACAATAAAAACACCTACAGGGCACCTCAATTAATTTATTTTCATTTACCTGAGAAAGCCATAGATTATAATCTACAACACTGTCTAAAATCGTCATAAGGTAGGAGCTTTTCCTTAGGAAAATTATGGCAGGGAACAAAAGGAAAAAATTAAAATGAAGTCATTAGTACTTCAGATATGAAAGGTTTTAATTGATTTTTTCTCTCCTTTTCTGCATGATTAATTGTGACTTTTAATGACTGTTTTTAGAATAAGAGAACAATAGTTTAGGAACTGTTAATACTGTTGCTATGAGCAAAGATTTGGCTAGTGAGGATATTGATCTGGGACTCTAAACACTGACTTGAGATCCAGGATTATGAACTTTACTGTAAGTATAAATGCTACAATCTTTAGATGCTTGTTAAGTTGTACTTTTTTGTTTTTCCTAAAATGTTCTTCAGAGGGAGTAAGAGGGAATTATTCTGATGTGTCTGACAGTGCTGCTTGTGCAAAGACATGGGCTTAAGGGTACCGAAGGACACAAGTCCAGATAAAGGCAACTGTTTGACATATGTGACCTGCTCAGGCCTTTGAGCAACCTGATCTAGTGAAAGATGTCCCTGCCCGTGGCAGGGAGGTTGAACTAGATGATCTTTAAAAGGTCCCTTACAACCCAAACCATTCTATGATTCAATGACTTGTGAGAAAAGATCTTTCCAATGCCGCAGGAGTTCATTTCTCAAATTTACCTTTGCCTCTGAATCCCCGTTAAGCTTGAACTTTCACTGAGTTCCTTCAGTTGTTGTATTTTAGGATGACAAGGACATGGCTTTTCATAGTAGTCTTTGCAGTTTATCATTTTGCTTATGATATGCTGTGCAAAAAGGTGCACCCACTCTTCATTAAGTACCCTAAGCAGAGAATTAGCTTCTGTCTCAAAGCATACCTCCTAGGACTAGCAACCCCTGTGTTCTATCTACAAAAATCTGAACAATCTAATAAAAACAGTTACAAAAAGCATCTCTTGCTTTTACCTAGGACTTTCCTAAAGCTGGTGGCATGCTATTTTATGGGCTTATGGCAATAAATAAAAATGAAGAACTGTTCAGTGTCTATCTGCGTTGTTTCAGAAGTCTTGCTGTTGTATGCGCTCTATCTTTCCTTTCTATTGGCAGAGCTGGAATGAGCTATCATACCAGATAGGGCAAATCTGTCTCAGATTTTGTTTACTACTTAGAGTACAACTTGTGTGAATAATACAGTTTGGGAACTATCTACTTCTAATTAAGGATGATATTTACACATTCCTTTCTGAGGTAGAACTCAGGATGAACTCACTCAAGAAAACAACCTCTGCTAAGTTCAAGACGACCTTTAGTAGGAACTAAAACTTTTAACATTCATGAAGGAATATGTGTTTTCCTGTGATGTCAGAAAATAAACTCCCTTCTTTAGCAGAGCAGGTCTGCAGGTAGGGGGAGATACAGGTATGCCAATTAGTCACACTTCCTTCAGCTGCAGTAGTAAACATGCCTGAGAAGTATTGCAAAGAGGTAACTTAGGTCAGATTTCATACCTCATGACTTAATTGAAGGCCTGTTCTTCATTCTACCCTAATCTTACATCTATTGCCATGGAGATGCAGGTTTTGAATGCATTCATCCCTGAATGACTTCTACTCCTTTGTTATTAGGCAGGTGTGCAGCACGCAAGACAACCACCCCAGAGAAATTCTGCATGTTCACATTGCTCCAACGAATATGAGGCTGCCTTGATATTTTGTAAGCTGCACTTTCAGCTGAGTCAACAGGGAGTGTCCTTAAACGGATAACCATGCTCACAAACAAAAGCCTTGACTTACAGACTTCATAGTCCATATGGGGTGTGCCACCTCTGAGGACAGTCTAAGAAAGTTCAGAGTAGATGAATAAAAAATGTAATTCTAGTGAAAACCCTGTTTAATGATTTTTTTGTTCTGCAGGCAAACCTTCACTGCAACTCTGTCGTGTCATTACTATGGACTTGTTCTAGATTTTTCCCCTCCTTAGAGCTAAATATTTTGCACTAGGGAGAGCTCCAGGTCCCACTTTCTGACATGAATATAGAAATCTCCTAGGTCATTTCAGGGTAGATTCAGAGACAAAATTTTAGAGAAGAATTGGTCAATTCCACTTTGATATAGTTCGCATTCCCTTAACAGACTAGTTATTTATTAGACTTTATTGACATTTGTAGTTGACATCTGAACCAGGTGTTTTTAAGAGTAATACTATGATTCAATATAAATCAGTGCAGCAGTTGATAAAAAAGATCAAAGCTGAAAATTTAACAGCATGTACTGAATCTGCATTCAGAAACATGAAGACGCCATGACAGAGCACGCAAAATTTCCCAAACTGAAGTGATAAAATGAAGACTCCCAGTGCACAATGAGTCATACTTTCTCTAGGGTTAAGATATTCACAACTGGGAAGAAAGCAAGAGGGTAACTAGGTTAGCTGTAATTCAAAGGGGAACATATGAACTAAAGGCTGGATCAGTGGAGCTCTGGCCTCTGCTCCGTCCCCAGACATCCATAGTGGAAGGTGATCAAATTGAAACAGAAGCAGGTACGGCTGCGAGTGGAAGGAACACTGAGGGAATCCTCGTTTGGCCATTTGTAGCCAATTACCTGGGACAAAACAGATTTCTAAGGCCTAAAATCTGCCCTTTGGCCCCCATGGAGTCCTTCAAGGTATTGGTCAGACTCACCAGTTGATAGCTCTAAGGCTTCTCAGCTTTAGTCCTATAAAACTATCTCACTACTACACATTTGACAGCTATACCTAGAAAATACTGATTAGGGTTTTAATGATGGATTTTAAATGATTACATGTCCAACATCACACAAAATAACAACATTAACAGCAATAAAAGAATATTTATGGATTATGGCTGTGAGTAATGACTTCTGTGCATGTTCGAAAGGGCCAGTCGAATCTGGCGAATCAACAAATGGTTACAGGACTGGTGCCAGAGCCAGGGGTTCAGCTACTTAGACCATGGGACTCGTTTTGAGAAACCTGGTCTACTGGGGGCTGATGGGGTCCATCTGTCAGAGAAGAGCATCTTTGGTCATAGGTTTGCCAAGCTGGTGAAGAGGGCTTTAAACTAAAGTTGCCAGGGGAGGGGAACCTCAATCCATCCCACTCCTACCAGTTTGATGCCAGTGCCAGCAATAGATGCCCAGAGCCTGGAGAAGGATCACAGGTCAGCAGGAGAATGCCTGAAGAGCAGAACAAAAGAACTCCAGCCACTCCAGCCAGTAAGTCAGCTTCATCAGGGGCCCAACATAAATGCGTTTATGCAAACACACATAGCATGGGGAATAAACAAGAGGAGTTAGAGACGTGTGCATGCCTTCAGGGCTATGATCTTACTGGCATCATGGAGACGTGGTGATATGGCTCCTGTGACTGGAATGTTGGAATGGAAGGATACAGGCTCTCCAGGAAGGACAGGCAGGGGAGACGAGGAGGGGGTGTCGCCCTCTATGTCAATGACCAGCTGGAGTGCATGTATCTCTGCCTGGGGATGGATGAGAGAGTTTATGGGTCAGGACTAAAGGGAGGGCAGGGACAGGTGACATTATAGTGGGGGTCTGCTATGACCACCTGACCAGGAAGACCGAGCAGATGA
>NW_009228059.1:0-987 GCF_000690835.1 Fulmarus glacialis | reverse complement strand
CTGACGCTGCTGGTACGATGAGGCTCAAAAGTCACCAAGTAAAGCAGAGGGTCCCCAATGCACCGTGCAGATGAGATCCTGGGTGCTCACTGAGAAGCGCAGTGCTCCCCAGGCTGAGGGCGCAGGCGTGCGGGGTGCTTGCCTGGTTGTGCTGAGGTTGCCACCCTGTGGTGCCGGGGCCACTAACCGTGTACCTTCTTTCCTGTTGTCAACTAGGAGAGCTTGGGGTCGGTGCTGCAAGAGAGAAGGGACAAAGAGTTCCTGAGATTGTACCTTGAGGCTTTGCTGCATCTTTACAGAGACCCCTCGCTGTGGTCCCAGGAAGCTTCCCGTAAGCCTCAGGGCTCCTCGGCAGCATGCCTGGAGATGCTGCTGCACATGGTGGAGGCTGAGCGTCCTGGCCCCGACCTCCTCTTCCAGGCGCTGTGTGCCGCCAGCCTGCTGCTCACTCACCGGTAGGTCCCTGCCACTGCCAGGGGGCTCTGCGTGACCCTTCCCAGAGATTTCTTCTTAGTCCTTGCTGGACACAGAGAGAAATTACAGATTTACACCTGTAAATCACAGCCGGCTTTACGCCTGGGTCCTGCGGTCTCAGGGCAGCTGGTGGCCTTTGGACCCTGGATGGAGCTGGAAGGTGTGCCTGAACTCCCTCTCCTTCCCCGGCCTCTGACAGGTTTGAGGACGAGGATGGCACCCTGGTCAAGCGATGGTGCACGGGCTTCGTCCGAGGTGCGCCGGCTGGCGGCCGCCCGCTCCCTGCAGGTGGCAGGTGCCGATGTGGTGCAGCGATCCCTGCGCGCTGCCTGTCCCTCGCTCGTCCCTGTGGCTCTGCGGTAGGTCCTTGCAGGAGCAGTGCTGCCCACAGCCCTGGGATGTTGCAGGTTAATAGGCTGATCCTGCGAAAGGCGATGTCCCCTTGAAGAATTCAAGGGCATTAAAGAAAACCCCACTCATTCAAAAATCACTAGCACCCAAGAGCTTACAGCC
>NW_009228058.1:44038-88080 GCF_000690835.1 Fulmarus glacialis | reverse complement strand
TAGGATGAGAGGAAATGGCTTGAAGTTGCGCCAAGGGAGGTTTGGTTTGGATATTAGGAAAAATTTCTTTACTGAATGAGTGGTCAAGGAACAGGCTGGGCTGCCCAAGAAGAGTCACCCTCCCTGGAGGCTGCCCAGGGAAGTGGTGGAGTCACCATCCCTGGAAGTATTTAAAAGACCTGTAAATGTGGTGCTTAGGGACATGGTTTAGTGGGCATGGTGGTGTTGGTTTGACGGTTGGACTCGATGATCTTAGAGGTCTTTTCCAACCTTAAGGATTCTATGATTCTGTGATGATTTTTCTGAAGAAGAATGGAGCCATTTGTTACATTGGTGAAAATTAGTCTGGATAATTTAGATTTCAGTGATCATCTCTCATTTTTTCATCCATGATGAAGTGGTATAGTGTTGTCCAAGCTGCCAAATCCCTTTTCAAAAGACTGTCAGATACTCCAACAACTTTCCAATTTTTTTGAGTAACGGTCTCATTTTCATGGGAAAACACTAATGGTTTGTGCAGAGAACTAAAATCAGATACAATAGAATTATTCTTGCAAATACAGCACTTAACTATCCGTGTGCATCAACTTCAACAGTGGGAGCCTTGAAAGCTCCTTGTGCAAGTGTTAAGTGTGAAAACCTACTTGGCTTTTGCAGAAGGTTCCCCCTACATCCACCTCCTGAGTTTCAGAAGCTGACATCTGTTTTGGTTCCTTGACCGAGTGTTTGGTTGAGATACAATCAGTAAAGAATATCATTCTTTATCATTTATTCCTAGTGGTAGTTTGCTGAATATAAAAGCACATGCACTTGTCCATGTGACTAAATGCTAAAGTAGTTAAAATATTGAACCGCAGAGAATCATTAAACATGAACAGATGTAATACTTAGAGGTAGACCTGCATATTTGAGGCTGGAAGGTATCTTTTTGTGCGTATGTGTACGTATGTTTGTTATGGGGAGGCAAATTGTACTTCTTTGGACAGGTTCCTTACAGATGTTTCTTACTACATCAGATGATTGAGGAACCAAAGTACATCTGGCTATTAAAATATCTTTATATGGTTACATGATTTATTCGGAAAGCATGGTTGAAACTAGTAAGTTTACAACTATGTGAATAGCTCTTACCAGTATCTGGATAGAGAGATAGTAAGCTTTGGAACCTAAATTAGACAGTGCTGTTCTGTGCTTACTTACGAGGTGTGTTTGTTTATTTTTAAGATTATTACATTCAGGCAGCCTTCTATTTACTTTCTGCTATTTTGGTATTTTTGCTGAGAGTCAAGAGACTTAAATAAACCCAGAGTCTCTATGGATTATAGTTATGTACTGTTTTATACATGCTGGAAAGCCATAAACCTTCAGGCTGAGATAACTGCATAATAAACATATATTTTATGAAATAATACCTTTAACACATGTTGCTTAAAAAAAAAAGGAGGGGGGAAGACAGTTCATCTCTGTCTGCCACAACAGACTTCTATCAAAAATAAATTTAGAAGAGCTCCAGTTGTTCTCCTAGTTTTGGAAAAGAAATGATTTTACTTGAGGTTTCCATAAGGTAGCAAGGAGCACTTTTGAATATGTTCAGTGAGCCTAATGACACTGTGAGATCCAAATTCTAACAAGCTGGCACTCAAAGGGGAAGGAGGAGGTGTCACTGGGAACACGGAAAAGATGCTTTGCATTTAAGACTGCATTTTGCCTGTCAGTGATTGCCACTGATGAAGCATTAGGTATTACTGTGTTTGGTGTTTGCAAGGATGTAATGTAATTCAATATTCTGGTACAATTATTGGGCAAGTATTTGATCAATAGATGGTACTCATTAACAGAGTGGCTGAAAAGATGGTTCAGTGTTCCTTTTGCTCTGAACTACCTACCACTTCAGGTGCCAACTCTGGACTTGCAGGTGTTTAACTTCTTCAGCTTTGCTCGGTCTGTTAGAAAGCAAAATGCCATGTAATTGTCACCTCCTCTGAGCAATTTCTGAATACTGTTTCCTTTCTGATATCTGGATACTATCAACAAAATATCCTCTCGTGGCACAGTAATTATATATGGCATATAACAGCTTGTATGGCCTCATATGTAACAGCATCATTACAGCTGCAAGGATGTTATTTTGCCTTGCTGCAGTAAAGGATTAAATAAAAATGCTGACTTTTATGTTATTGGTCATCTAGCTAAAATTAATCAAAACAAGTAGCTAAAGTTTTTTTTTTTTTCAGAGCTTAGTTTCTCCTACAGATTCAGGTAAACCTCAGTGCAGCTGTTCAAATAGAGATTTTCCTTTAAAGTACTTCTTTGTAAAGATAATGGCTTGCAACTTCTTTTCTAGATGCTGGCTTAAATATTGAAGGAAAAAACCCACTTCTTTCTGACTTTATTTGCTTTTGATATTACATTTAGCCTTTGGCATTAATATTTACTTGTATTTCTTTCCTGTCCTCCTCCTTTTATTTTGATATGGTTTTAAGAAATTCTAAGTTTTGAAGCAGATTTCCTGTCCCACAGATTAAATTTTAATGAGTAACTTAAAAGGTAATATTTTCCTGGAAAAAAGGTGAAATTTTACTCTTCTGAATTAAAATTTCTTTCAGCTTACATATCATGGCCTCCGACGCAGTCAATCTAGAACTATAAAAAGTAATTCATACTGTCCAAAAAAATGAAGTTTGACATTTTATTGCCAAAAGAGAAAATAAAGTAACAAAGCTGAGAATACTTCATGTTTTGACTAATAGATTTTTCTGCAATAATGCCCAATATGCAAGTGAAAAAATGTACTTTGGCTGCCTCATGCTCTCCTTCTCCTCTATGGATTGGGTTTCTTGGTCATACTACAATATTCGTGATAAATCACGGCCTCTCTTCTTGGTGAGGAGAACAGATGTGTCATGAGAGATGCAGCCCAGCCTAGAGAGGAGTGTGGTTGGTAACTTTCACAAGGCACAGTTACATATATATGAACAAAAGCTAGTATTTTACCAATACAGATTTGCTTCTAGATTTTCATTTGTTATGCTTTCTAGTGACCTATCAGTATTTTCCCACAGAAAGCTGATAGTTTTTGCAGAAATGTGTCCATTACTTGGAAAAACAAACTTCTGTCAGTGAGAGTTTTAAGGCTGAAAGAATGTTTTTCCATCGGAAATATTGGTCTTTGGGAGTCTGTTACCAAAGTAGATAGCTTACATTTTATACTGGTTGAGGCTTCTACACAGGGGTAGTCCCAATGAAAGCATAAGGACAATGAATATTCATACAAATCCAGTCTTGATCTATAGCTCACACAGCCCTCTCCAACTAACAGAACATTACATTTAATATAAGATTTTCTTAGTTTTAGTGAATGTTAAACTTTCCTGATTTTTTTTTTTTAAAGTGACTTTTCATGGTCTTTTGTTTGGTTTATCTGGATATACAGTTTTTCTGTTAGTTTGGGTTAGCAATCAAGATGCATGTTTGACAAAAACAGAACTTGAGATGCATACAAAACCTGTGGCCAGATGGTATTGAGAACTCCAGAATTGTACACATTGCCATTGCATCTCTGTAGCTTTTTGGCAAGGTGATTTCAGAGAGGAAAACACTTTAGGTTTCACTGTGCCACAATAGGATATTTTGTTCTAAAAATGCACTTTCATTGATACAAGGAAAATAGACATCACAACCTCTTAGTTTCTACATGTTTCTTTATACTCTCCTTTTTCTCTTTAAGTGATTTTTTTACTGAAACATTATTTACCTCAGTGTTCTCATGCCATCTTGATTCCTGGCATAGCAGCTCTGTACAGTCACGCTGTAGAGCTGCATGCATGAGCATAACTGAAAACCACATTTTCCCAGGATATTGTTACTACAGAAACGTACGTACCAATTCCACCCTCATTTACTGTGGAACTTCTTGCACTTGACTTCATTTTTCTTTTTCTTAATGGTGTAGCAATGTTACCAGTTTTGATCTGGTTCTTTTTATGGGAGGGGAAAGGAAGAAGGACTAGCTGGCCTTATACAAACATCTGTGCAGGAAAGCAGCAAAAAAAGTCGCTCTCCAACTTTGTGTACTTGATGTATGAATATATTTATGCATGCATAGTGAATATTTGGCTTTTTTTGCAGAGGAGCAAGCATTTGCTGCTAATGCCAGCACTGTATCTTATAAAGTTATTTCAACTATACTGGTGAAGAGCAACTTGATTGCCAGCATAACTAACTGCTGGCATAATACATGCCTAAGCTCATTAACTTTGCTTGGAAAACATTTTATGTAGACCAGGTTTCGGATGTGTAAACAACTTGTGGTTGTGTTTAAAGCACAGAAAAAGCACACAACCCTACAGGTTAAGATATATTCAAATGGCTGTAAAAATGCCAAGTATGAATGAGTGCTAGGTAGTGTTATAAAACGTTGGAAATATTTAGGAAAGTACAAATTCTGCTAAGCTGGTTTAGTTCCTCTTACAGTATTTATGTCCATGCGGGGTGGCTATTTACTCGAATACCTGTGTTTTGACCGGGCTGAAAAAGTGACAGGCCAGGACGGGTTGGCAGTAGCCACAGGGAGGAAGTATTTGCACATCAGCCCTGCACTGGTGGCTTTGCCGGGAAGGCCTGGATGATGACAGCCGACCCCCTCTTTCCCATTGGTACCCTATTAAAAAGGACCCTGGCTTCCGGCGTCCAACGACAGCCTTGGCGACTGCAGTATTGTCTTCCCCACTCTGAGTTTTAATCTCTCAGGACTGGAGAAACATCACACCGTGCACAGGCGTGGGCTTAATTTAAACAGTCCATTCATTTCACGTTGTAATAACCTGCTCGTGCCCTTGACGTTTCCAGTGAATAGAGAATTGGGACATTATCAGTGACTAGTGAGGATGAAAGGAAATACTTCACCTCAGCTGTGGAAGCACCAGCATCTGTTATATTTTAGCTGTTATCTTTGGCCGGGGACCTATAACTGATCTCACAGCTGAGACAGGAACCATATGCATAAAGAAACTCGTTTTAACCCTCTCCTCGCCCGTCACTCATGGGTGCTCGCCGCACGTGTTAATGTGAGAGCCATTAACGCTCCCTCATCAGGAAATGCCACCTAATAGGCAAAGGGTTAATGACTCAATACAATATCTCTGATGATGATGATGCAGGAAGGTGCTTTCTTTGTGTGATTACGTAGCAGCAGTTTGACCAAAAGACCTTATCCAAATTAGTCAGGTATGTGACATACGCTATAAGTAGCTATACCTACTTCTTTCCAGCTCTGTCTGTGGTTTCATCCGATGTTTCATCTACTCTTGAGGACATTTATATGTACCAACAGTATCCAATGAATTAACCTATTTAAGGGAAATTTGGATGAAAGGAGAGTTGTTAGTTTTAATGCTACATTGGTGGTTTAGCAGGTGGCTGATGCATTTAAAGTTGATAAATTGGTGATCAAAGTGTTTTAAAAAGAAGAAAATCCACAATTTTCCAGAAGCCATGAAAATATTATTAGCAACATATTGATGTCACTAATAATTTCTGAATGCTGTGACTGTCAAATGGGCTGTGGAATTAAAAAATGAAAGAAAAAATCAAAACACTTTTCAGTTAGAGAGACCCAGATGAATGTTTTATGGTTTTGTATGGTTTTGTACTCTCATTCTGTTAATAATGTCCCACACCACAGAAGCAAACAAACAAAATCTACTCACCTTAAAATCACCTTGTAATTGTCAGTCAAGGAGTTGTCTTTAGCTTTAACTTCTTAATATGTAGCTGAAGCTAACAACCAGCTGCACCATAAGAGCTCCCAAGGATTGATTTGGGAGAAAGGGGGGCGAAGAAAAACTTGAAAGCTCTTTACAAGGCAAACCTAATTACCATTGATGGGGTTTTCTTTTTTTTATTGCAGTTTAAGATCAGCATTGCATGCTGTCTTGAGGTGACTCTGTACAAGTCTGTCTTAAATGGTCAGGGAAAAAATAAAAACAAAAGCCTGAAGTAAGCCAAAGTAAATATTAATTTTGAAACTATGAACTGATATCCACAATGAAGTAACTTCTTTGGCAAACCACTGCAGTTTTGCTTTTAGTTTTCGTGCTTATAGTGAATAGAGAAAGAAAGGATTTTTGATAGTTGGGATGTGAAGTAGTGATATGAAACACACTTTAAAGAGGTTTCATGTGCAGTGAATTAAAACGTAAACTTGTTATATTTGCAGTGTTATGACTGACCCGTTCTTTGCCTTGACTGTGTAATCTCTAATTGTACAAATGCCAGATTAGATACCTTTCTTTTGAATGTTTGTAGCCCTTTGCTAGCTCTTACAGCTTCAAGAAAAATTTGCAATGCCAACGGATAATGTTGTTTCATTTGGAGGGTAATACCAAGCATTCCCAATATGTTGTTCCTTCATGTGGCTCTAGAAAATGTCATTAAAATTTTAAGCATTGTACAGCCTATTAAATTAGTGCTAGATACAGCATTAGCCTATGCAGTGCACTAATTTTTTTTAACTTAATGCTTAAGGCAAAATGTGCTTTCCAGGTGTGTCCCTAGTAAAGCAATAGAACACACTACGTGGCATGCTAAATTGCTTTTTGATGATCATCACCGATTCCTAGCATTTAGGAAATAAATTAGGCAGTTTCAAATTGTACAAAAGAACTCTGCTCCTGACATTGCTAGTGTGATGTTAACAGTAGTAGGGAGATGTGTCTGCCTTTCAGATAGGGTGTTCATAGCCAGTTTCTGCTCACAAGATAATAAATACCTGAGAAAATTATTTTTTTAAAGTTACATTTCGGTATCAGCCATATATGAAACCTAGCGCGTCAAAGAAAACTTCATTTCTTTGGAACCTACGGCTATTAGGATTCAGGGGAAGGAAAGATGCAAAATCTCAAGGAAAAAAACACCCCAAAATGCAAATAGCCTAAATAACCAGTTTCCTGCTCCTCTATTTTTTTTTGCATGGGTAAAGAGGAAATAACCTGTTCTGCTTACTGTTGCCTAACACTTCTTATTAGAAGATCCTTTTAGTAGAGATTCTTTGTTAAACTTATGACTTCTGAGCTGAAGTTCCCAGCCTTTTCCTCCTTTCTTGCCTTCCACTCTCCTTGCTCAAGAAGAAAAAAAAAAAATCAGGAAAATTAATTCTGTTGTTCCAAAACTGAATTCAAGATTTTAAAGATTGAATCTTTTCAAGGTTGAATTAAGGTAAACCACAGTATTTGCTTTTGTTAAAATGACCGATTCACTGCCAACTGAGCTGCTGAGAAGGGTGATCTTTTGAGAAGCTACTAGACATAAAAAATGAAAGCAGAACTATCAAACTTTTTTTCTGCTGACACCCAGGCGGTCTGGTAGAGTAGATGGAAACTGCTGTATTGAAGCCCAGACAAGTCGGGGGGCAGACAGAGACAGAGTCTCTGGGTAGTAAGAACATTCCCTCTACTCCTACTAATGATTATTTTTAAATGGCAGGAAATTTTAATGTGCATTTGTAATTCAGCAAGGGAAAGGGGCTGCTATGTAGAGGTATCAGTGTGACATGTTATTGCAAACCTTTGCTATCCTTGCCATTATAATTTACTTTTATAAATGGATCTACTGTAATTAGAAAGATACTCTGAGATACTGAGAAAGAAGGCTCAGGTTGAATTGTAAAAGGTACCTAATACACTTTGAAATCAATGACGGTTAGCTATTTACAATTTCTTCCAATTCACAATTGTGTTCCACCCTGATTAGTTCTAAAATTATGTCCAGGGAATAGACAAGGATTTAATTTCAGCTTATATTAAAACTAAATAAATAACGTAACTACTATTTTCAGACGTTTGTTCCCTTTGTTCACTGTGCCAACACATAGCTCAGCTAAGCCTTAGGATTCAAATAAGTGATCCATGATACTAATTAACAGATTTATAAATCATTTTGTGTGATCAAACCATTCATAATTTTCCTGTCATATGTGGGAAGGCGTGTGCAGTTGCCAGAAATGTATTACAAGCGTAATGAAAACAAATAGTCCAAAATGCTGAGAAATCAAATGAAGTCTTATTAAAAATAAGTTCAGTCACGGATCCAAAAAAGTAATTATCTGCACAGTTCCTATACCCCACAACACCTGAAAATTAGGTAATGTTTAACATATGTCAGACTGTAGGCCCAAACCCAAAGTCAATTGTTGAAGTCTTTGCCCTGGAGGAAAACCATAAATCAGACAGGATATTAGAAATGGCAACTGACTAACACTGCGCAAGGACCAGGACAGGCAGAGGTGCTTCTAGCTGGTAAACTTGGCAGGGTGCGTGTGAGCTGGTCAAAAGCGCGCTGTAAAGCTGCCTCCACCGCTCATGGCAGAGCTGTCATGGTGCATATGTGCACTTGCGTACAGAGAAACGAAGCAGGCTTTAGAGCAAGGTTTGGGTTGTATTAACTCCAAATAATCTCTTGCTGAAATTCAGCCTGTTGAGTTTGAAACAGTTCTCCTGGGGTAAGTTCATTAAAGGGCTGAAATATTTTAAACTGTTTCAGTGGGATTTTTTTGCAGTTGTTCTCTGTGATTCTCACTTTGAAGCTAGTGACTATCGATGTTGGAAATGTTAGGTTGCTTTTGAGGCGAAGATTGAAAGAGAAAACTTTACTCAGCGCTCATTAGACCACATCTGGAGTACTGCGTCCTGCCTTGGGGCTTCAGGACAAGAAAGATGTTAACAGACTAGAGCAAGTTCAGCTGGGGGCCACCAGGATGATTGGGGCACTGGGGCAGGTGCCCTGGGAATGGCAGCTGAGGGATCTGGGCTTGTTCGGCCTGGAGGATAGGCAGCCCTTTAGGATCCCACAGCAGCCAGTGCCTGCAAGGAAGCTACTGAAGAAATGCCACCAGCTTCCTTGAGGCGGGAGGAGGACAGACAGTGGGCATAAGCTGAAACAGGGCAAGTTCCCATTTGGCACAGGAAACCAGTTTTTGCTGTGACAGTCAAGCATTGGACCAGAGATGTCGTGTGGTCTCCATCCTTGGAGGAGACGGGGTTGGAGAAAGCCTTGGGAAATGTGGTGTGAATTCAGACTTGGGACTGCTTTGTGTGGAAGGATGTGCTGGGCGGATGACCTCCCAAAGTCCTTTCCAGCCTGACAGGCACTCTGATCTTAAATGAGAACAGCAGAAGAGAGGGGGACAGCAAGTAAGGGGTGAACAAAATGACTAGTAAAACTTACGTACCTTGCTAAAACCAAATCGTTTGATCTGTTTATTTTACTTAGTAACCAAAAGTACAGAGTGACATAATTGATTCTGACCACGACAATCCCCAGGCTACCACAAAAATTGTAGCTCTACAAAGTTTTTCAGTATGTAATGTCGTAACGCCTTGCACTTGTGCAGAACTCCTATCCAGTGATCTCTAACCCTGTACAAACTCGACTAACGAAGACTCAGCACAGTCCTTTGAGGCAAAGGATATATTGCTGCTAATTTCATTTCTGCAGATGCAGCTTGCAGAAAGTTATCTTGACTGAAGTTGTGCTGGGTTAGACTGTAAATTTTTGTGGGGTCAGGGGAACTCAAACAGATCAGGTGTACTGAGAGCACAGAATGATGGTCAGCTCTCCACTGAGCAGGCATGGAGTATATTTCTTTTTCTGCCTATGCTGGAGCAGCTGATACATTGACTTTGCACCCTGCTTTACTGGTGAATAAGTAATGGACACAAAGCATGGGTCTCTCAGCTTCCTGCCTGTTGTCCTTGCAACTGGAAATAATGGGTATAACCTCAGCTTATTTCCCACTGATGCTTGACACAGCCTGGCCAGTGTTGCATGGAACAGAGAGAATTAAGTCTCCTTTTCCTTTGGAGTCACTGAAAGGAACTGGTGTAGTTTAGTCTACAGAAAGTTAATGCCAGACCACATTTCCTAGATGTGGGCTTTTACTCTAAGAACGTCTTGTACAGTACTCAGGCAACAACAGGTGAACATATTTTTCCTTGCCTTAATACAGTTTTGCCATTATTCACACATAGGCTCTATCCACACTTTCTGTATAACAAAGAAATCTACTTCAGAGATCAATAGTTTAAGGATTTATAATCTTATAATCTGTTTAGGTTATTTGTGTCTATCAAATTACTATAGCATCTCTTTACATCATGACAGATTGTTTAACCACTTTGGGAAATCTTTTGGTTGCCTAGATCTGAGACTGGCGTACCCATCTCCGCACAAAAAAATAGTATTGTGAAAAAAAGCATGAAATACTTATGAAATATCTTCTGTTTAGCTATGAAAAGCCTTTAAGTACTTTATTGATATTTGCCCGAAAAACACAGGAATTTGAAACTCATCTTGCTTGGCTTTCTGGTTAGGAAAGTCAAGAAAAGAGATATTCCTGATTCATCCCCTGCAAAAGCAATGGATGCACCATCACAGGTTTTTCTCTGCTGGCAGGCTCAGCCCTTATAGAATCTACCAAAATTAAAAGAAGCACAACCCAAACAGGTGTTCCCCACCATTCACGGATACAGACCCCCGCAGACAGCCATGTGTGTTCATCTAGGAGAGCATTCAGGTTTGGGTTTTGTTTTGGTTTAGTTTTTGCCTTTTAGCAAGTCTGACTTTATTAGGGGGAGGTATCGTTAGATGAGCTAATAAGGTTGGAAGAAACAAACAGTTCTCCTGGGTGCACAGTCTGTTCTCAGGGGCCAAGGGTGATGATAGAGGTCAAGGTTAAAGCAGAGAAGTAAAAAAGGACTGACTGAAGAGCAGCGCTTTTTTGATCCTAGTTTAAAATGCACAGAAGGCAATACCAGCCCTGGCGTTTGCTTGAGTTAAGGACGTACTGCTATTTGCCTCTCCTCTTGTCCCAAGCAGAAGAAAACACGGGACATGTTTGGGTTACCTCTCATGGACATAATTGCTAATGTGATTTCAGACTCTGGGTGATTCTGAACTTGTTAAAATTACCTTGTGTTCAAATTTCAGCTTTGTCAACCATTACATTAAAATTATCTTCATACTTGGCCTGGAAATGACTTAAAGATGAACACAGAATCCTTTGGCTTTATTTTTTGAAAAACAAAACTGACTTTAAATGTGTAGCTGTGTAGATACAGGGTGAACAGAGCTCCATTTCTTGCTGGTCCTTCTTCTGGCTGACTTCAGGCAGATGCTTCTTCTGAAGCTGGATCAACCCTGAGTAGGCAGCGCGTGGAGCTGAAATTCACTGTTCCACACCTCAAGTTAACATCCTAACCACCAGCCTATTATATTACATTCATGCTGGAATATAAAACCTCAAATGAGCAATGTCCAATTTGGCTGTGACTAAATGAAATTTAATTAGAAATGTTCCAGCTAACACTATTCATTGAACAACAATGCTGTGTAACAAAACTGTGAAATTATTAAACGCTTGCTGTGTCCCTAAACTGACAATGGAAAGGTGAATAAAATCTGTTAATTGCTCTTTGATTTCCCCAGCCAACTTCCATTCTTTAAACACTGCTAAGTGATTTGTGCAAGTTTTTTCTTAGACCTGCAACTACCTTTTTAGAACATAGCACGTGTGCTTGTTTATTGTCTGTTATTTTTGTATGGAAAGAAATTAAGCATTTCATACACTTTTAAAATTTCATTTATTTTATAGATGTGTTGTGATTTGCCTCAATTTACTTTTTTTACATAGAAGGGTGTAACCCACTGAAGTCAATGTAACAGCCCTCAAGTCTTATAAAAGCCCGGATAAAACCAGGCTGGTGGTTTCTGCGGGTGGGCTGGCTGGAGCCTGTGCTGGTGCAACGGGGGCAGAGAGGTCTGGGGCTGCCCCAGCCAAGAGCTGTAGGTGTGTTCCCATCTCGTCCTTTCCTTCCTCTTGCTTGCCCGATTATTAGGCTTAGCCTCAGGCCCTTGAGAAAAACCCTAATTCTCAGCACAAGATCATGGCACGGTAGTCTCGCAGGGAACGTTACCATCTGGTGTCAGCAATTCTTGTTGTCCCAACTCTTGGAGCAATTCATATTTTCCGGACACATGGGTGGCAGGATTTTCTGTGGCTGATTTCTTTTGTCTCTTTAAATGCTCATTCTTCATTGCAAGCCTCATGGGCAGCAGGCTCTCCAGCCAAAGCGCATGAACATGGAGGGGGGCTTTTCCACTAGTGAGCTTTTTACAATAGATGTCTATTATTCAAAATAAGGAAGGCAGTTTTATAAGGCCTGCGAGTGCACATTTCCCAGTCTGCTGCTTCTTAAATTACCAGGAATGCAAAAATAACCAATAGTTTGACCTCTTAAATCACAAATTGGATAGGCTTACCATTAAAGGACGTTGTAAATGTGTTTCCCATTATTTAGTTCATTTGGTGTGTTCAGCAGTGAGCTTTTGGATGTTTTGGGTTTTTTTTAATTCTTTACAGAAATCATTTGATAACTTTCTTTCCTGGAATTTGATTAGGTCCTCTGGACCTACAATAAGAGAAACTGAAGACTTTATAATGAAGGTTGGGTGGAGTTATAATATTCTTGCTATAAAAACTAATGGGTGCATATTATAAAGTATGGGTATAACGAATATAGTGACCTTCATAAATAAGGTCTATCCATCTTTTATGACTGGAGACAAAGATTATACCAAAGAACTGTCCCAAATTGAGATGTGCTGTATACAGTTTACCAGAGATTGCTTTTCTGCCTAGGAAGGAAATAATTTTCTGGGAAATTTCTGCAGAGGGTGGGATCTGTAAAAATTCTGCATGTTGGTCTGATCTTGTTCCCATTTAAATCGATGATAACATTGTGCACTCTTTGTGGAAGTCCTGTCTGAGCAATGTAAGCATGTATCTTTTTTATTGCATCCTGTAAAGTTCCTATTTGTCATCCTTGTATCTCTTCTCTTTTTTTATTCATTGATTAAGTTTTATCTTTTAGTAGATCTTCATAACTCATGATTAACTTTTTAAGAAACAGAGGTCCATTCATTGCAGACATTTCAGTATAGAAGTAATGGAAGCAAGGGCAATGCTCTGGTTTTACAAAGCGTTTGTAAAAAGCTTTTTATAGGACCGTTTAGAAAATTTTTCTGTCTGACACTGGGCTTGTTTGGAAATATTTTCGTTATTTTTATCTTTTAAATCTTTTTGCTACTTTTATTTAGAATTTTCCTATCTGCAACAGTAATAAATCGCAAAAGGAACAGGAAGGAGTTTTGCTGGAACAAGAAAGTTTCAAAAATGTTATTAAAATAAAATTCCTGTACTTCATTTCAGATTAATCAGGCTCTATATAAGAAGAGAAAATGTGTCCTCTCTAAGTCATGTCTGTATTTGGAGTGTGAGTCGAGAGAAATTAAGTGGCTGCGTATTGTTCAAACTGTGGTAGGCTTGGTCCTGCGCACACTGCCCGTAGGTGATCACATTTTGAATGTAATCAGCTAGGCTCTGTTCCTCTGAAAATCTGAGTGGTAGCCTTTGGTTAATTAGACATGTGCTAAAGCATTTGCAAAATTAGAGCCTGCTGTCATACTTGCCTTTCTTGCATTTTTGTGTTGGTTGAGAGTGTAAGTATGAGGTTCCCAACTGACAAGGACAGTAGCCTTCCTCACCATTGCACCTCTCATATGGAGGAGATGCGGTCAGCAGCTCTTCTGTGGCTGGCATGCTTGGAAGGAGATGGGTGGCTTCTTCATAGCCATGACTATGCTTTAAAAATATTTAACTCACATAGCCGACTTGCTACCCAGTTGGCTAGAAGGGCATCAGTGCAAAAGGTGACCTTCTGTTAGCCAACTGGGCTTAGAAATTCCCGTGCATAGGAGTGCATGCAAAATTAAGTCCTGATCTCAAAGGACAAGAACAGTTTACCTTTATTTTTCATCTGGGGGGCATATAAAGTTGCCTGCTGTCAGGCAGAGGAAATGAAAGAGGGATGAGATAGACAACTGGAAGTGCAGGTGGTTTTACTGCTTTTGTGATGAAACTGTCTTCTGCCTTTGATTCCTTTAAGGGGAGCAACCCCCTACTTTATTTCAGTGCATGCAAAGGTAAGATGTGTTTCATTAAAATGAGCTTCTAAACGTGTTTCATTAAAATAAGATTTTGAAAAATACTTAGATGATGACGACTAGATTCTCAAAGATGGTTTAAAGAAATGTGCATAGCATTCTGTGAACAGATAAAATGTCATCTGTAATTCTTTGGATATATTGCCTGTAATATGCACTGTCATCCTCTGTTTAAAGTCTTATCAGTAAAGCATATAGAATAAAATTGTTATCAGTAACAGAACATTGTTCTAAAATGGCTTTGTCTGTCAAATGAAAGGCAGGACCAGAAATAGATAGTATTTAACTGTGCAGCTGCTTTTAATGGAGATATGCAAGCAAAACTCACATAATGAATGTTCCTAAAATTTTGTTGGGCTGTTTCTAACTTTTTTTAAGCGAACATATTTGTAGAAGTTGTAGAGCAGATAAACCTAAAGGTTCGGGATTCCACTTTAAGTGGTTCCATAGGTTGAAAGGCTACTGATATCTCATGGAGTAGACAATTTCCATATAATCAGTCTGTGACCCATTCAGTCTGATACTGGAGGCAAATCTCTGAGGTGTGAGGTGCCTTGAGGAAGGAAGCAGTTTATGTACATATACAACACAGATAAAGGTGTTTTGCTGTCACAACCTTTTCACTGAGTTTTCTTTATGTTTTTTTAGTCAAGTAATCTGAATTTTCTATTTATTAGTAATTTGTTTCACCTGTACGTCCTAGTTACTCAGTGTGTTCCCATTGCTTGAAGTACAGCAAAATGCAGAACAAAGACAGTTTGTGACCCTAAGAATTTATCATCTTTGCATATGATGAGGTAAAACGTAAGTCCACAGTAGAGGAGAGTAATAAAGGAGTATTTGTCTACAGGACAGCAAGTGGTCTCAGCATGCAAGAAACTTAACCCTTGTCAGATTATTTTGGAAGAGCCATCTGTAAAAGAGGGATATGAGCCTTGTGATACGCATATACTGAAATCCTGTGTAAATACCAAGGTTTCAGTGCAGCCTGGCTATTCAGGCAATAAATCCTCCTGGAACATCTTTTTTGGCCTGTAATAGCTCAGACAACGAGTAGAACTAGAGTTTGCTGGCAGCTGCTGAGGACAGGGTCTGTTGAAACTAACGTCACATGGTTAATTAATGCCAGGTCTGTGCATTGATTCAAATTCATCATACAAGCCCGAAGGTGTATTTATATTCAGATGTACTTATTGTTTTGAAACAATTTTCTCTGGATAGGGTCATTGCCTGTGGGAACTTGTGGCATACCTGTCTATACCCATTTATACCACGTTCCAAGGAAGAAGGAAAGTTATGCATCAGGATCCTCACCAGGCTGGTTTCCACACTGAAGGAAAACAGTAAGCAGTGGAAAAGCAAATGTGCATATGTTGTTAAAAGAAAATCAGATTTCTTTAGGGTATTGGCTAAATACCTACAGACATGTTTCTTTTTTAAAAAAAAACACTGGGGTGAATGTTGCTAAAAGAAGATGTAAGGGGGCAGGAGAAGGGCCAGGGCTGGAATTTACAGTGGGAAGCCCTAAATAAAAGCATTGGGAATTAGGTTATTGCAGCATCCAAAAGAAGAACAAATGGAAATGTGTTTTTAGGGTCACAACGGGTAAGTGCACTTCAAAGCATGGCACTGGTTACATGGAAAGAGTAAAACAGGCAGGCTAAGGTTTATCTGGTGAAGTAGTGAATTCTTGTTTCAGCCTGAGGAGATAATTTCTGATAATATCCCTGGTGACCTGTGAAGCTTCTCCATCAGTGGAAATGACAAGAGGGGGTGAATGACCTCTAACATCACCTGCCTTTGCTTTTGATAACAGGTGCTAATGCACAGCATCTTGGTGGATAGAAGGAGGCGTAACTCACACTTTTGCCTCCCAAAGTGATTCCAGCCAAATGTCTGTCATTATCAATACAGCTGTCACGCTGATCCTTGTGGGTAAGAGCTAATGGTGGGTGTTCATTTACTTTATGGAACTTGTGGGGGTTTTATTGCTATGT
Organism: Fulmarus glacialis; assembly: GCF_000690835.1. Lineage (NCBI taxonomy): Eukaryota > Metazoa > Chordata > Aves > Procellariiformes > Procellariidae > Fulmarus > Fulmarus glacialis. The sequence goes on along the minus strand of NW_009228058.1, from coordinate 72,025 downwards.
TTTTTTTTAAAAGAAACTACTCAACAATTCCCTTTATAGCCAAGCAGCACATTAGTGCATAGAGTAATAGTGCAATCAAATCCTTCTACGAAGCAGAGGAAAGCAATGCTTCTTTTTTCTCGGAATTTAGCAGCATCCAATAATCACAGTGATATATGCTAGGTTCATACGTTCTCCCAGGGACAGAAGGCAAGGGAATAATAACAGATGCTAGGCTGGGTATCGGTCTCTTACGATAGTAAAAACAACACTGAAGGTTTCATGTGGGGAAGGCCTAAATGCAGAAAGTGTTGGAAGATCTGGTTGAAGATTAGTCTTAAACCTCACGTGGGGGAAAGGGAGGTGAACTCTTTTCCATAAATCATCCGGATACTTAATTTGATATCAAACATGAACCTTAACATGTGTCATATAATCTGGTTTAATACACATGGGTCTTATTAAAATAGTGTGAGCCAAGGACTGTGCTGATTTACACAAGTTTGAGCAAGCCCTTTGCAAGGCAGAAAATGTACCTTAATTTAGAGTGCTTTCATTTTTTGGAAACAGAACTTAGTATGTTTTTAGCAATTGTAGTAGTTTTCCTCATTAAGGGGCTGATTCAGTGCCTGTTGGTGTCCTTGGAAAGATTCCTATTGCTTCACGAAGGGAGATTCATCCCCTGAGATGCCGGTGGTTATCTGAGGCATGGTGATTAGGCAGAGAGAGAAGTACTGCTGGAGCAACTGTGACCGTGAATCCAAAACCAGAGCTGCTTCGGACTGGGGTATAAGGCTGGATGTTGTGAGACCCTCTCTTTTTTACTTTTTTTTTTCTGTATGACTAGTACCTCTTAGTGGGCTGACCATTTCAGACCAGCCATGAAGTCTTTGGTTCTGAGCAGGGAGAAATAGTTCACGTTTGGAGTAAGCACACCGGTTATGTTGTAGCTTTGTGACCGGTACCGAAAATCAGCAGATTGAGCAGACCACTGCCATTGAACGAGGCTCCTTCAGTCAGGATTATCAGCCCTGCTTCTCCCACTCGGCCACTCAGTGTGGGCTCCAGGCTCTTCTTCATCAGTACACCCGTACCACTGAAAGTACACTCAAAAGATACCAGTAATTACAATGTGCTTAATAGGCTGACAGAGGAACGAAAATGCACAACAAAAGCAAGTAAAGGAGGCGGGCTGATTTCTTGAAAGACAAGTCAGCAGCAAAGTATGATTTGAACTGTCAGCTAACAGGCAAGCCTTGAAAAAGCAAGCAGAGTAACTAAATCAAAGTATATGAAGAGAGTCCATTTTTATCTAACTGAATTTATGTTGTTTCACTGCAGTAATTTTGGTATCATTATCCATGATTTATATGGTGTGAGTTAGGTCATACTCTAGTCCATTGTGAGGTGTGCTGTTTGGGGTTCTTTTCCAGTTAAATAGTTCAAAAGTATATTTGGGAAGCTAAACAAATAGATATGCAAGAAGATGTGAGAAACTTCTGAGACTGAGTGAAAGAGGGGGATTCGATCCGCAAAATATTCTGAAGCACAAAGGGCATGTAAAATATTTGTGAAGATATATCAGTTCATAAAATAGAACCTATAACAGCTTAAAAATGAAGTGAAATCAAGGAATACAGGAAATGCAGGAATCCCTGCAGGAAGGGAATTGCTAGTTGCGGTTGAATTTAGGAATTTTCAAGCTGCCCTGCTCCAGTCAAAGGACAGAAATACACTTTTTATACTCTGACATTTTACAGAATTCCTACAGGAATGCTCATTTAAACAAACAAACAAAAAAAGATGATGATTCTGGCACACTAGAAACATATTAATCTGACCTATGAGAAAAGATTCCTGAAGAAAGCTGGAAATGACAAAGATCTTAATTTAAATGCAGGAAAATTCTGAACTGTGACCGAGGCACAGGGAACTCAACACTTTTAAAAACCATTTCTGTGTTAAAAATATGGATGATTTATTGCCATTGTTAGACATAAGGAAACTTTAATCTTCTGGGATACCAGATCAGTATTTCTGATTAATCAAAACAAATACATAAAAATAAGGTTTTATCTGTACAGTATACTTGATCAACAATCTCTTTGTCCTGTTTGAAGCTTCATTTTTTTGTTTTACTTCGTACATCTTGAAAGAATTTCAATCCTTTGTACAAATTTTTGTGGTACTGAGAGACCTCCTTTTTCCAAGTGTTAATCATAATGAATAATTTGTCTTGTGATGGGATATGATCCAACACTTAACCGAAGGAAGGAGTACAATTGTGTTGAATTTAGCTCCAACTGAATCAGGCTCAAGGTGTTGCAAAATTGAACCTTCAGCAAACACTTGACAGTGGCTTTGAACTGGGAGAAAAATAAGAGCTATATGCTGATATCTTTCCTCAGGCAGAATGGTTTTCTTTACTCCACAAAAAGTTACTTTAATGGGACTTTCCACAAAGCAAGGTATTAACATCAGGATTATAACAATGTCTCTTAAATTTGATCAAAACTTACACACAAAACAAAGGGGTTTTTTTCAGAGTTATAACCAAGACTTTAATTGTTCTGCAAAAGGATTTGGAACTGCTTTAATCATATCACTTATTGCAGGGAGTCTCACAAACATCATTCACAAGACTTGTGGAGTAATAACTTAGTGTGGTTCAAAAATGCCTGAATGGTAGCATTTGGGTATTTTTTCATAGTTTCTTTCTGTTTAAGTATTTTCATTGAAGTGGTAACAAAAAAAAGTGTATTGTACTTAACTGGAAGGTCACTGCCTTGAATAGCTGATTAAACAATCAGTATTTTCCACCGAGGGGACTGAAGATGAAAATGTCAGAACATGAGCATGGTATATTAGGACACATTAATTTTAGAAACTTCATTTATTTTGAGTTAGTAAAAAATAGGAGGTATTACAGTTCTCCTAAGTAGGAGAGAATATTCATGTAGTAGATTGACCTTTGAAGCAACATTGATGATTTAAAACAAATACAGGATGCATAGTTTCCTCGACTGAATGAGAAATATGGCAGGTGATTTTTTTCCTTAGCTTGACGGCTCTTTCATTCAACATAGTGCGCTGCCTGCTCTCTTTTTCTGTCTGCATTCTTCATACCCCGTCCAAAAGGGTGTTAAGACTCTTTTAGTAGTTATTTTCCTTATTATATGAAGCTCAGCAATTGATGAAATCTTGTGTAGTGAAGATTATTTATGAATATGAAATTATATGGTAGCTAACAGTTGTAATTAAGGCTCTTCTTTTGTTGTTGTTGTTGTTTCCATTCTGCAGTTAAATGTAAAAAGAAAAAAATATGATGCTGAAGGTATTGTATTTTATGGTGGCTGTTAGAGAACAACAAGCCTTGCACATTTCATTTCATGGTATGAGAAAAATCAACGGCAGTGATAGCCTGTTTGCAAAAAGTCTGTTCAGACACTGGTTTTGGATTCTTTTTTCATGCTGACTGTGTACCTAGGTAATTCTTTTTTTTGTGAGTGTAAACATCTGGAGAAACAGATCCACTGAATAATATTTTGACTCCCCTAGAGCTGGTTTCATTGGTGACAGAGTTTAGCTTATCTAGATGCTTAATTACACCGAAATAGAAAAAGAATAAATACTATTGATTGAGGGAGAGAAAACATCTATACAGTAAAAGTCCAAGTTGATCTCATTTGAGCTGACTATTATGGTTGTTCTTAGAGAATACCTTCCACAGGAGTTTGATTTTACAGAAATTCCATATTTTCCTGATCGTGCAAATGGGCAATTAAATTCTAAAAATATACCTCATTCCTTGCATTTTGAAAGGAGTAATTATGTGTTTAATGTAATGCCCATGCCTAGTTGCAGTAAACCCATGTACTTCAGTTGACTATAATTTTGAGCAGTCAGAAATATTTCTCAAAAATCCTTTATTTCAATATCTCACTGAAAAATGTGATCTGTAGGAAAAGATTTTAACTAGTTTACATATGTGGTTTCTATAAGTTCATTATGTTATGACTGTTACTTACCACCCTAGACATGCTGCTATGAAACTTGATTAAAAAAGCAGAGAACAAAAAGTCCAGTATTTAAAGATACTCATTGTCATGAGTGTAAAGATTTTCTGTTTATAAATCCACACAATTACCATTTTGTATTTATTTCACAACAATGCTGATTCAAATATAAAACTTTCAGACCTTCCAATCCTTAGGCAAAATCTCATCAGTTAAGAAATCTTTGGCTACAAAATACATTAAATACAAACAAAAAATGTAGGATTACTTTTATGTCAGTATGGATAGGTTTGTATTCTCAGGCATTCTTAAATCAACATCTTCCTTACTGCACATTTTCCATGGATATATTAGAACTGTTCATATACTTTTGGTTTTTATGTGTAAAAACTGCTACAAACACACACATTCACACAAAGAGAATAATGCACAATTTGGGGAGTCATACTGTAGAAGCCATTCAAAAAATGTAGGTTCTTTAGGAAAAAAATTTGGGTACAAAATTTGCTAAAAATTAAAGGAAGTTACTCTGGAAGTGTAAGTTATAGGAAGGGGGAGCAGAAGAATTGCTGCTTGTAGATTTTTTTCTGTTGAAATATTTATCAAGTATAAAATCTAGGTAACTCAAATTTTATAGCAGAGTAGTAATCTTGTTGAATTTTTTTTAATAATGTTACTTACTAATGCTGAAATTAAGGCATCTTAATGTTGACTTAGTAAAATCCTGCATATGGCATTTTAACTGAGATAATACATGCTAAATACAAATCTAAATAATTTGGTTTATTTTAATATTTTTTGTTATACATAGTCAACATTTTCCCCCCTAATTATACTCTTGAACAATTCTCTTCATGTATATGCTTAAACGTTTGCTAGTTAGAGAGATTTAGATCTGTTGCTTATATTCTACAGGCTTTTTCTGAATTGTTTGTCTAAATTATTTTAGATGCAGTTTTATGTTTTCTTACCACGGGTAAGCCATGGCATACATATATCATCAGTTCAGTAAAGTTAACAGGTATTTTATTGGGTTCAAAATCGTTCAGCATGCAGTCTAGAGAATGTTAGATTAATGCATAACTCTACTGTGAATGTGAGCAGCTGAAGTCTTTATCACGTAAATCCATTGCACACTTTTTAAGACAGCGCTTCAGTCTCTTTTCCCACTCCAGCAAAAATTTTATTCCTGTTTCTAATCCTAAACTGAACCTCTGTTGATGACTCATCATTGATGGAATTTTTATTTTGCTTAAAATTATCATGTTGTGGGAATATTGTCAATTTACATCAACTTAAATTTTGACCTGTGGTTTATGTCCCAGTATTACTACTTTTGCTTGAGGCGTAGAGTTGAGGACTAGAAAGGCCTCAGCTCGGGGTGGGGGGGTGGGGGAAACATTCCTATGCTAATTTGGAGAAATAGCTTGTCCATCTTTCTGCTTCTCTTATTTAACCTGCAAAAACGAGATCAATAGCACTTACCTATCTCAAACTTATTTTGAATAGCACTGTATTAGAACAGTAATTAAAAAAATGCAGCATTTAATCCATTTGGCTTCTGGATGTACACTCAGATAGCAGCTTTGCAGGCAGGACTTTCTTATGAAGCCTTCCTTTAAGTACGTTATGTTGAAGCACAAATGGGGCTTTGCATAATCATCCATTGGCATAGATAGAGAGCTCACATCACAGCACAGAGCTCTAAAATAATCTTTTCTCTAAACTTGGTAGGGCAGTAAAAAATATTTTTCCCGCAGTTGCTTCTGCTCTGGAGGCATTTGCAAATTCGGAACAAAAAACTTCTTTAGGATTTGATCCAAACAGATAACAGATTATAATGTTGCTTAAAAAAACCAAAACCATTTATAACACAGTTGCCAAGCTTGAGAAAGAGCCCAGTTAAACCTATTTAAGTCCTCTCTCATATATCATTAGAGATTTCCCATTCAAAATCTCTCCATTAATGTTATTTATGGACCATTCAAAGTAATATTATTTTATGTTTGGGGGAAAAAAAACTTTGGGGATTAAATATTTTACTTGTCAGTGTTCATTCCAGTAAATGTATTTTTCCCTAGCTAAATCCTAGAGTTCTTAAGATAATAGCTTGCACTTGTAAATACTTGTATCTGTGACCCTGCTCTCTCTTTTCTCATCAAAAATGAAATAGTTATATTTCACAAATGGGTCAGCCAGCCAACCTTTCCTACATTGTCCCACCAGTTCTATTTCAGTTTTGCTGTAACCTGAAGCTGACATTTTATAGTAAAATCAAGAACACAGCTATGAAGAATTGACTCCTGCCAGCAAGATGCTGGCTATGACTTTATGAAGGCAGAGATAGATTTGGTTCAGTTACGTGCCACTCACTCTTGTTGGAGCACAGGTTCACCCGCAGCTGGTCCGGTAGTACTGAACACAATTTCTCCTGGTCTTCACAGATTTTAGAGTAACAGTGGCTGGTCCAACTCCAGGAGTCATCATCCAGCTCAGTGTTTTTGTCGGGAAAATCAGTTCTTCCAGCTCCAGTCCTTTCCGTTACTGGCACCTCTGCTAAGGATTGAGTGACAGTTTTGGTTGTGGTTTTTCGTCTGTGATGTATCATCATTTTATATTTCTGTCAGAGACATCCTGAACAGGAATGCGGGCGCTTGCGGTACGTGGGACATGAACAGCAGCCTTTGGGTATCTGATGTATGTAAGAGTTATTGTATATGCATGACACAGCCTTTGTGCATGTAAATCATCCCTGCAAAGTGGTTCTAATGAGTCCGATAAATCCAGCCTGGGACTGAGTTTATTGCACACCGTGTGGGGTTCGTTTTGGTGTACCAAGGAAGCTTAGCACACCTGGTGTATGCTGCACGCCTCGCACGTTGCAGGTTACCTGTGCATGAGCCACAGTGCTGGTCTGTACATGAGCAGTAGTGATTTCTTTAGGGCTGAGTCTGACAGCCAAGACCCAGTCAATCACCAACGCGTCTCCAGTTTCAAGCTTAATTTTTTGGAAAAGCATTTCCAAGCTACATGTGTAAGCAGAGGAAGCAGACAGTTTCTGGCTGATACCCGTGATTAATCATACAATGCAAAGAACTTATGTTCAAAACCCAACAAATTGTGAGTTGCTTCATTGACGTGAAGTAGATCTGTGACAGTGCACAGTGCAGAAACAGAGAAATATAAATTCTAGATTGATTTTATATTACGCAGGTTACTGGGAGGAAAAACGGTACTTGAGCTGGATTGGGATCTTTCATCTGTTATGTTACTATATATAAGACTTTTTTTTTTCTTTACACACTGTGAATGTATTTTGCATCATGACATAATAAATTTGTGTTGCTGTGGAAACACAATAATGTTATTTTCGTTGTCCTAGGAAACATAGAAACAACACCTGATAGCGGCTGTCATACCAGTTGGATGGACAACTGTTTTTTCTCTGTCCAACAAAATCTTCCATTCCTTACCGTACCTGAAACAGCAGAGGTTCTTGTGATTATTATCATTATCTTTAAGTATCCATTCACACAAAATGGGACAGGCATTCCGTGCACGAAAATATTCAGTCTCTGCGGTAAGGGCTTTTCAGTCTATGGCACTGGTCCAGCAAGTCACTTTTGCCCTTGCTTAACATCAAACCTGTGAGAAGTCCCACTGGAATCAATGGGACTGCTCGTGCTTAAAGTTAAGTACAAGCGTAAGTGCTTTGCTGGACTGATGCCGAACTAAAAGTAAATGACTGGCCCGTGGTTCAGACTGAGCAGTTGAGAGCTTGAGAAAGTTTGTGGCTATTGATTTTGGTTTTAAAATGGGAGAGGATGTATTAGCTATCTGTGAGTTTCCATGTTTCCAGCAACTCCGTTGTGAAGGAAAGTTTTATTCTCTGGGGCAGAAAAAGAGTTAGAGTGTGAAGGGGCAGTTGTACACAGGGGAACTGGGTGCCTTATACCATGGGAACATGTGTGTGTTTGTGGGGTTGTTGCGGTTGTTTTCTGGGTATTTCAGCAAATGTTCAGCTTTTGTCTCTTCCGCTGCTCTTCTGTGAAAAGGGGAGCAACAGGCTAACATTATTACATTATTTTATTATCGATGAAGCCCCATGTGTAGTTTCTAGCTTTTTGACCATGTGCACAGTTATAGACAGAGCTTTGATTTTTGTCCCCTGTATCTTCATAAAATCCGTTTTCACAGAATCCTTTGGTTAATTTTATAATACTGCATGCAAATGTCAAATGCGTGAATATAACTTCTCAGCAAAATCAGGTTCATGCTCTGTTAACACATGGCTAAAAAAAAATTTCTTTACTTGGACCATAGATTTGTGTCTTATATACTCTTGCTCATGTGTCCATATATACTTACTCATATTCATTCTCTTATGACCCTATTTGAATGCCTGTGGCAAAACCAAAAGCCAAGCATTTCAGCATGTAAGAATATCTTTAGTCTATATTTATACATGGACCAAAGTTCCTGGAAGAAAAAGTTGATAGGTTCAAGCGTGAGTCCAGTATAATGATAAATTTTGACTCCCTATAGATTGCTTAGTGCTGAAAGAAAAAATATCCTGGAATCCTGCTGGCCTTTTTCCCAAAGGGCCTGACCCCAGTTACTCCCAGTTACTGGCTCCATATAGTACTGTCAGTAAGAATAACTGCTCTTTATTCTGTGCAAAGCTTTGCAATTTACCCAAAGCACAGTGTATGTGTGTGTGTACGAGATAGAAGCAGGCAGGGAGGGAGAGGGAGCGAAGAGGAGCCGCTGGACTTGTACTTCGAGAAATGGTTTCTTTTTCTTTCTGGAAGTCACTTCTTCCCTTATTATTGTTCTAGCATTCCTTTCTCCACAACCGTTGTCGTTTCTTGCTCACTCTAAGATGAGCTGTGTGTGCAACAGAAGATGGACTATGCAGTAGCCCAAGTGTAATTCTTGGAAAAAATGTTAAGTGTCTCTGAGAAGAAATATTTTTCATTAGAAACAATGTTCGGTGGGGCCTTCATTCAGGTAAACAGGCTGATAGGGAAGAAAGGAGACAACGGAGAAAGCAGTTAATAAAACCTGTAATTTTTACATGTTTTATGTGGTGGAGGAAGGGCATAGTTGTCTAATTCTTCAGAGATGGCTTGGGTGTGGTGGACATTTCTGGCTTCGTTCTCGGTGGACGCGGCGTTGGGTGTCAATAGCACACAGAGCAGCACATCTGCATTTTCTGGCCTGGGATAGTTTATTTCATTACTACATCCGTTTTGGGGGGAGTAGAGAGAGAGTGAATCTGCTCCTTAGGGGAGGAAATCCAATGAAACGCTTGTGCCAGACTTGTTCTGTGCTCAGTGCACAAGCTACGTAACGCTCAAACCGTATAATTGAGAGCTGACTGCGGTTCTCTTCCATATTAAATTAATTTATGTAGGTTTCTTCAATAATGCCTTTTAATTTTATGGTGTGAGAGTGAGAAAGTAATCTTCAGAGGAAAAGCGAAGGCATTCAGTAAAACCTGAGGATCCGTGCGATACTCTGCTACCTCTGTGGCTGTGCCAAGGGCGTTCCAAGGACACGGCGGAGGGGCTGCCCTGCCTCGGTGCCGGCGCTTCCTGCAGAGCGGGGGGACCTGTCAGGGGGTGACTCAGACCACCTGAATTAAGGGCTTAGCTTCCCCCGAGGACTGTCAGGAGCCCAGCTTCCTAATGTAAGCACTTGGTTTAGATGTTTTGTAGGAAGCATGGATTCCTCTGATATTTCTGAGCTGAAGGTTTGTGTCTGAAACTGGTGGATCTACATGTGTCGTAAATCAGCGTAGCTCAGTATCAGGTTTGATTCTGGATGACGTTTCCTAGTGTGGACTGAGCAGTTTACCACCAAGGCTAAATTTATTGTTGGGCTTATGATGCACAGACGTAAGCGGAAATCCTGACAGCACTGAAAGCTAAGGGCAAAATTGTTGGGCTTCAGTCTATGCTTCAGTTACATAGAGATTAATTTAATCTCCTGTTAACTTCAGGGGGCTTGAGGGCACACATCCCTAGAGAGTATTTACTCACTCTTCCCTGCTGACCTTCCTCAGTAACTTCTTTCTGATTTGTTTTCTCTCTTTCATAGCTTAACATCTCTACTGTGCTGTCCCACAGGATTCCTAGCATTTTCAATTTATCAAGCACCAAGGAGCTCTCTTTGTGTCATTCAAACCTCTCCTTGAAACAACTTTCTTCTGTGCAAAACTTTTCCAGTAAAACTGCTCTCATCTGTGGTATTATGCTCCTACCTCTTCGGGTTTTTTGCGTATTTATCTAGTGAGTAAGATGTGACAGTAGTTTAGATTTTAGTGTCTTGAATCATGTCTTTATCTTGCATCTTGGTGAAATACTAGATATAGTTACATTTCTCTACTCCTTTTATTTCTTGTTGTTTTGATTTTCCATAAAAGCAACCCCAAGTGTTGAAACATTATGATGAAAATCAACACATAGTCTATCAAGAAATAGTATCCTAAGAAAGGATTGCTTCCCATTGCAATCAAAGGAAACCTTTAGTGTGGTGTATGGGCATAAATCAAGATCCAAAGATTTTTATGATCTGTAACCTTCATAATAGTCATAGATGGTGTCAAAAATACTGTTTGGTATGATAGGGCCCAATCCTATGAATGACTCTTTTTCTGCATTATGGTCTTTTTTTAGATAATCGATTGGGAAAAAAATATTGACCAAACAAAACAAGCTCAAGAACGAAGACCCAAAAAGCATGAGAGGAAGGAAGAAGAAATTTAGTTCCTAATTATGAGGTTAAAATACATAAGGATTTAGTGATGATGAAAGGATGATATGCCTATAGCCTACAGATTTTTATGTGGCACAGAAAAGTGTAAACAAGAACAAGGAAGCAAAGCTAAAAAAGGAAGCATATTGGGTAAACTGCCTTACAGGGAAGTTAATTTATTCTGTTGTCGAAAAGGGTAAAAGCACCCTACCCTATTTAACTGTATACTGAAGAAACTATAGAAACAGGTGAGAGATTAGCTGACTTAGAAAACTCTGTCACAAAATTGAATTGTCCTTACAGGTGTTGCCTATTTCTTTGAATAAGCAATAATGTAATATCACTTTTTTCCAATGTGAATGCTTCAAGTTAGTTTTTGTGCAACATAAGCTACTGGTTAGTCTTGTCATTGTAGTGCATCAATAAGATTTCCTTTCTTCCTCGATAAACTTGTTTCAGCAAGCTTATTCTCCAAAGATTATTAAAAATGGGGAAATTGTCAATGATCATGGAATTACCATTTGATTACTTTATATTATTTCCATTTATGTATAAAGTTTTCTTCTCTTATGCTCAGTACTTCTTGAAATAACATAACTGTCCCAACAGAACAATGCATGTTCCTTTCAGCAGTCAATACTACTGTTGTAATCATTTCAATCAAACACTACGTAAGGTAGCACATGAAATTTCTGCCCGTTTATTTCAAAGCCATTTAGTACAAACACTCTGGCTGTTCTCATCTGGCACATTTCCCACTTACTTCAATAGGATTAGGATTTCATCCTCTGTAACATTTTGCTTTCGTTTTTCTTTTCAAGTGGATGACAAAGATTATAACATTGAAAAAAAAAATGTAAGCATAAAGCTGAAAAAAGAAGTATCTTTTTAATGGATAACCAAAACGTGATACATAGTTTTGAGTTGCTGCTTGGGAGGTTTAAGTTAGAGAAGTTTGGTTACTCGTATTCTGTTAACTGAAATTACTGTACATCTGTGTCATACTTAGTGCATGCTGGTATTTTCTTTGGCTTCTTGAAAAGGTGTGCTCCCTTTGTAGATACGTATTTGTCCTTGAAGTAGTGAAAATGAACAGTTCCTCTTGGGTAACTGATTTTAACCAAACTGTTATCTTAGTCCCTAGCAAGATTTTTATCATCTGTGTTTCTTTCCACACTGCCAAGTAGTGCATCCAGTAGGAGGGATTTGTAGAACAAAATGGTGCTGAGGATCTGATGGCCACATTTTAGGATGTGTTGAGTTACTTTGGATAAGCTCTAATTTGCTCCTATAGGCTGACTGCCCATTAGCTGTTGGAGTACATCTGCCATCTTACTTTCATCCAAAAGGAGTCCAGGTTGTTCTCGAATGGGAACTGAAGCACGGGTAAGTGCTTCAAAAAAGCACTTTAAAAGCCCACTCCTGAGCCAGACCATGCAATGTATGTGTGTATGAAGACTATGCAGACACACACCTTTTTGCCTTAGAGAAGTACTTTCTGGTAGGAATTCTTTATTTCTGTCTTGTCTTTCTTTTCTCATAAAATTACTGGCATCTTACTCTCCCCGCATAGTTTTCTCTTTGTGCTGTGATACCTTCTCTTTCCTGCTTCTGCATGATTCCTTCACTGGTCTTTCCTCAACCCATTTGGGTTAGAGCCTTATCCTTTATCATAAAGCAAAAAAGGAAGCATTTGTTTGTAACATATGGCAGAAGATATATGATCTGTTACATCATTGTTGATCATGCAAACAAATATTTCTAGTCTGTAAATTGGTCTTCTCAATTATTGTTATTAGAAAAGCATCTGTTTCCATTTTCACATGTTCACTTTATGATGAAGATCACAATTAATGTGTACCAGAACTTGATTAGGTATTATACTGATGAAATACAACCAATTTACATGCACCTAAGCGTCGCTGGCACTTGTTGAGGACCAGGTTTTGTTATTATGATACAGAAGGTGGATGGGTTTGCTAGGTAAACAGATATGAATACAAGAGAGCTTAAAACTTTTTTGGATATTTATTAAAATTTATGTAGTTTGAATAGTCTATAGTTAAACACAGTTTATTAAACTGGAGTATTTTTTAGGTAATTTATATAGTCTAAATGTGAGCACAATACAGAGCAAAAAGCAGATCTGCAATAAAATATAATGGTGATAAGAAAAGGGACAAGGTAAAATGATAGAAAACGTTATGATTTCCACATATAAAAGTGAAGTGATATGATGAATGATCTGAGAATATGAAGGACACCTTAGGAAACTGCTGCTGCCAAAAGAAAATTTAAGCAAACCAATAGACTCCGGTGTCTGAAGCCTGAGATTGACAGGAGAGCTGCAGATTGTCTTCAAGTTTTCTCTGGCTGTCTCTGTCTTCTACAAGCTCTTGTTGTCTTCTGTCCTTCCCACAAACTGGGAGTTAGTAAACGAAGTATTATCTCACTCAAGGGAGAAGCAACCTGAGATTATCTAAAATGAAGAAGAAGGGAGCCTGAACGAATTAACAGTGATGAGCTGAAGGTACAGTACTTGCAGATGAGTTTAACAGTCGGGCTACTTAACAGTGTAGATGTGTATTTATGGCAATGCAGCTAGAGGCATGATCACATGGGGATTTAATGGGTTTTTACTCATAGAAGTTTGCACTGACAATAGGTTGGTCTGGATCAAGTATTTGTCTTGCAGGTAATACAGACTGTCACAGGTAACTCATTAGAGTGCCAATGACCAGGCTTGCTAATTGGAGAGAAAGTTCAGAATATGACGAAGTGCGTGAAGGCACAGGTCTGCCATCCTCCCTACCCTGCAGGGTACCCATCTTCATGCTTTGTGGTACCTCGCTGTGCTCCACCTAATAGCCAGGAAGCAGCTATTAGCTTATCATTATAACTAAAATTAATATAGGATGAGAATAAACAATACACTGGGGGACTCATTATTTGTCTTCCAGATGCAGGGGGTGAAGAAAATATGGGAGTTACTGTTTACCTTACAACACTCGTATTCTGATGGCCACAGTCCAGGCCCTGACTAATGGTTTTGAAATGTTGAGGACAGAAGATAAACAGGCTTCTAGATCCTGCACCCCACCAGGGAAGCCCTGATTAGCACATGGAGGGCGAAAAGCAAGGGAAGCGCTGAAACTTGAAAGCTGGCCAAGAGCATAAAACCCACAGGGCTTGTGGCTATTGCAGGTCATAACAAAGGGACGGTGTCTATAGGAGGGTAAAAGAGACGGTTCAGGGAAGGGCAAGTCAAGAAACCAGAAGACTGAGGAGGCAGATGGAGGGGTCTGGCATGAGCGAGTTTGCTGCACATTTCAGTCATGGCTTAGGGAAGGCACGGTGACCGAGTAACGGATCTGCACTGAGACTTGCCGATACAGGCGCCTTGGTCGTTGCTGCGTAGGACCATGCAGGAGAATGATGGTCGGTGCAAACGGAAGTCCTGAAAACCTAAAAATGCGTGTTCAAAAAGCTAATGGGTAAGAACATTACAAAACCTGGCAAACACTGCTGGGACTTTGTTTTATAGCTTTATTGAAGGAAGTTTCCCAGGTTTCCAGAATGCTGTGCTCTTCTCATACTGTCTAATTTTTCATTATGCATATTTCTTTTTTAACTTATAAACTGAGCATAAACTAGAGATTTCTCCAACAATCTGGCAAACTCTGGTGACTTTGGGGCAAAAGTTCTGTAGCATTCTAGTGATCCTTGCCTTTACCCCACATATCTTAAAAAGTAGGTTACTTTTAAGTTTCTGTGGTAGAAGTATATGCCGATAAGCATATCCCTGGCACAGCTGAGATCATCTGAGGTGTTGCTATAATTACATTACAAAGATTATCTGGATCTTGGTGTAATTATTCAGTTTAAAAACACTGTTGAGCAACAACATGCAAGAGTTTGGGACAAATGGAAGTCTGGGTTGTATTTTTTAGGTTTGCAAGAGACCAAGTATTGTAACTATACTATCTGAGTAGTAAGGAGAAATTAAAAAAGAAAAGGTAGTAAACATCATAAATGGAAGCATCTTATTAGGCCGTGAGTGAAGAATTATAGGAGTATAGACAGCTCTCCCATTTAAGTCAAATGACTAATGGTATGAATTTTCTGCATGGTGAGACCGTGGTACTTTCTGTCAGAGTTCAGCTTGAGAAAATATCTCATCACTGTCAAAAGTCCTTGGAGAGGAAGTTTCCTTGCTTTTCTTCTTGCAGAGGTTTCGCTAATTGTGTTATTTATGAGAGACCAGCCAGAGCCAGGCACAGTTTGCTGGACACTGTACAAATGGTAGGGTAAGAGACAATCTCCCTGCCTTGACGAGATAGTATATAAATAGACAAAATGGGAAGGGAAGGGAGAGGGGTAGTGCATAGCTATCAATGTTGTGATGATAAATGACATGTTAATTCTCCCTTTTTAGCAGGGGAATATTACTCAGGGATTAGAAAGACAAGGGAAAAGGGACCTTTGTGGGAAAAAATAGGGGAGAAGAGGAAGACAAGAAGGGCAGTTGTGGAGCACAACAGAGGTAAAGGGATTGAGATGAGACTGGAACAAGCTTGGATCAAGCAGCCAGTTGTCAGGGGCAGTTTAAGTCCAGCCAGAATCGAGAAAATATTTTCGGTATCAGCAGTCCCTGCTTCAGCTTCAGTGCCTGGTTGTTGCCTCCTTGCAATTTCTTTTGCAAAGCTTGCGTGGCTCAAGTCAGAGGAGATCACCTCTGTGGGACACACATTGCATCCCACCCTCTCCTCTCCTCCAGGCTGAACCTCAAGAAGCTGGTCTCACAGTGAGAAAGCTCGGGGCTTTTAAAGTGTACAGAAAGTATCCTGCACTTGAGTAAAAAGTGCGGCGTGGTATGCAGGATTTATAAGTGTTACAAAAGTAAATGGACTCTTTTTATATCCAGTGTATTAGAAGTTTATTGATAGGATTTAAATTCAAATTGCAATTCTGAAAGTGTGTCTGCTAACGATATGACAGGTGCAAGTGTCGCAACAGCAATGTAACAATTACAGCAGTCATAAGAAGAATTTATTTAATGAAAATTGTTGAAAAGTTCAACTCAAACGCCAGAAAAATTGCTAAAAATCAGCGTCTCTGAAAATCTCACTTGATTTGTCCTCATTAGACATCTCAGTCAAGGGACAAACCAAAAATGCCCCCCATTTCAGGACTGGCAGCTTAGGGCTTCTGAATGCATATTCCTAAATCAAGTGTTTTGTCTCTGCCACTTACTTCTCATGTAGAAAAGAACACTGGGGAAGTTTGTTTATTTTCCTAGAATTGTGAATTCAATTAAATCATTATAGCCATTTTAATGTGATCTCATTCAGAGGCAAGATTAGTTCAACTTACTGCGTATACAGGAAAAAATACAGTAGAAATCTAGCCCTTGACATTTGATATGTGAGATTAAATTCATTTAAAAGCTTAAGATTTTTTATTAAGTTCAAAATATGGATATTAGATTGTTGGATCTGTATTTCTAGATTCTGGCTAAGAACATGCCTTGCTTGAGAACTGCTAAGTAGCGTAAAGATCTCTCTTCATCCTATGCACTGTCCAGTATATTCCAAAACTTTTTTATATATTATGTTAAAGTCGCTGTCTTTCCCTTCACTCCCTTCACCAATCAAAACCAATTCCAAAATATTGTTTCACAATTTGTGTCACTAAATACAGACTTTTGAAATTTGTCCTTTGTTTCTCTAGCTGAGATGCATTTGAAAAACAATGAAAAGGGCTCTAAGGGGCAAAACTAATACAAATAGAGCTGTACTTTTTTGTTAGAAATATGGTGTCAATGAAAATTTTCAAAAGCAGTTGAAAATTGTTTAAATTATGTAGAAGCATGGTCCTTAAGACTTTTTTTTTTTTTTGAGGGAAATGGGCTTGTTAACAGAAGCAAATAAAAAAGGGAAAGTGGTTTTTAGGTTTTTCAGGGGAAAGAGGGATATAAACAGACGTATAGTGGTACAGATGATTAAAAAAAACCAAAAAAAATGTTAATTCTGACATGATATTTTTGTCCTGAGAACTGGGTGAATTACCTTAGGATTTGAAATGAACTGTAGATTTTGCCCTCTGTATACCCCTGGTGCTTTTAGGATTGTTTTGAAGATGATGAAGGTAATATACATACAGCTTGGCTGCGAAGAGTAAGGGCTGCTTCCAGATAAACTCTGTTATGAGTCATTGACCTCACATTCCTCTGATACATAGACTTCTGCTAAGTGCCATTAAAAAGGGAAAGTTTCATAAACTCAGGAATAGGTAAAGGATAATATGTAAAAGCTCAGTGTCCTGTTACCACACAAGCATAGCTGCGTCCAGCGTTTGTCCCAGAGTTTCGGGCTCGGTCAGTAAATACCGGCGAACAAAAACCGGTGGGCAGATGCAGTCTGACTTCCTAGAAAATACTGAAAGGCCCATCCACCCCAGCATTGACCTTCCCAGTTCGTGAGTCTAAACACTGCAAAATCAACCAAACAGCAGGGAAAAAACTGTCTTGAGGCAAAGGAACTTTCCAAAAACTAAAAATGAAGCAATTTCAAGGAAAAAGGTCCAAGAAACTTACCCTGAGCAGAAATCTTGCCCCTTCAGGGGAAGGAGTGATGTGATAGTTCGGTGAGACTTCTCTGGTTTTAACGGTTTGGTATTGGCTAGTAAAGGAAAGACTGATAACGTTAGGAAGAAGGGAGGGAAGAAGGAGGAAAATTCTTCTACTTAGAAAAAAAAAAAAAGCATTACAGTCATACACAAAAGATGTTTCCATGTCCAACTCGGCTTTTTGAAGGCTGGCATCATTTTATGGTCAAAAGTTGTATAGTGTTCGTTTAATTTATGGGTGGCAAGTATTGGTTTCCTTTAGATCTCATTATATTTCATATAATGTAATGAGTTCCTGTATTACAAAGCTTATTTTGACCTATTTCCTTTTCCTGAGTTGGCAGATGAATGGCTCTTAATAACCACATGAATCAGCCTGGCATGCAGGTCACCAAATAGGTGTCATGGCCTCGGTCAACAGGGCCCAACGTGCCCAGCCTCCATGGGCTTGTGCAGAATCACACCTGTATGGGTCTGTCAGTGTCAGAGTTGTCCCTTTGAGCAGGGAGACACATGTCCATAACCTTTTCTAAATGTGGCAGGTGCTTGCTCTTCTGCTGGACTGCACCACTCAGCTTATCCATCATGACTCCTTGAGGGCTGCCTTGCGTTGGCTATGAACGAAATCACTCCGCCTTTCCACGTGGGACTCACCGTGCTCTTGGGGGCCTGGTTAGGGTTTTTTATAAAACCACAGGCGCGGAAGGCCCCTTCCTTTCCCAAGGAGACCCCTCCTCGTGGGCCGTGCAGTGGCCAGGCTGTGTCACCTTGCTCAGCATGGTGCGGCTTGAGCTAATATCTATGGCCCAACTCATGTGGCCACACCAGTGCGCAAGCAGCTCCATGGAGAGGCACCTGTCAGGAGGAAAGAATGTGCCTCCCCAGCTTATTTCCACCTTGGGCCTCGTTATAACAAAACAAGGATTGCCTGTTGGACCAAAGTTGAGCCGAGCTGGGAACTCTACTTCTCTGGGAATAGGTCCAAGACCACCAAGCATGTGTGCAGAGCATTTTACCATCACATCATCAGGACAAGCTGGAGTCCCCTTGGTCATGGCTGGTCTTGGACTGGGGTGCTTCAGGTGAAAGGTCCTGGTCTTTAAAATTGTCTTGACAAAGTGCCGCCTTCTTCCCCTCTTCCTAATTAATGGTCCTGTCTAAACCCTTCTCACAATCAACCCTTCCACCTCCTTAGCTGGCCAAAGCCTGCACCTGTCCTCACTCCCCCTAGCAGGCTGTTTTTAATTCACAGCCCTGAAGCCTCCCTTCCATCAGTCCAGGGTTAGGTTGCTGCATTTTCCAGCCAATAGAGAAAAAATAAGATTGACAAATGAGTTTAGCATATGACTGTCATGCATCATTTATTAAAAAAAAAAAAAAAAGGCTAACTGGAAGGTCCATCTACTGCTTGTTTGCCTTGCCCACCTGGGAAATGGAATTTAAATTACTGCATTGCTTTAGGAGCAGTTTGTAATCCCAGTATAGTGAAATCATACGTTTTTCATGGGATGGGAGCAGCAGATAATATGCAGTTCTGCAGTTAGCATGATATCAAGTGTGATGGCAAAATACGCTTTGAAGTATTGTTGTCATAGATGGAAACACACAGCCACAGAACAGCAACTCTACCTGTCTGGCAGAAGACACTGAAGCACTGCCATCAGCTTGCTTGCATTTGCAGCTTGATTCACATTCTCGCTGAAAAGATGGAATAACTTCCCAGAGCCTGTAACAGGCTCATCTTTATGCAGAGTATGACGTTTTTCACTCTTGGTTTAGTACAATATTTTTCTAGCCTCTTTTTGATTTGCAAACTCCTGATTTTTTTCCAACTTACTGACAACGGGCGTGCTTTCTAGCTTAAGCTCTCTGAACATGGGGGTTTCATCGACCATAAGTTGAAAACTGTTGTAGCGTGAGGCAGGACAATGCTGTATTTTCATTTTGCTTTAGGAATCGTTGACAGAATAATCCCATCTCATGTTTGTATTTCCAGTTATACATGGTAATAAAAATAGTAAAGATAATAGAACTTCAGCTGCGAACTAGGATGCTCTTGTGCTCAGTGCTGTACGAATACAGAACAAAAAGTCAGTCCCAGCACCAAAGAGTTTAGGCTTCAGGCACAGATAGATGGCTGCAGACTGGGGTGGAGGAATGGGTAAAACAAAACAATAGGGCCATGCTGGTGGGTGTCCTGGTTGTTTACAGGGAGCCTATTCCAGAAACAAAGGGTTAATGAGAGTGAAAACTCTGGCTGAAAATTTAATGAGCAGGTCAATGAGGGGGGCATCATCAGGCAGGGTGCCGGAGCCAGAGGGAGGGAGAGGTGCTCAGGAGGGCATGAGGGGTGTACCTCGCGGGGCAAGGCAACTCTGTACTCTGTTAGAGATATGAAGAACAGAGAACAAGAACCAGATGCAATGAGAGGCAGTGTGTGAAGTGTTGATTAGAGGGATAGTGGTAGATCTTCAAATATTGATCATCAGTAGTATTTGACCCACTCTTCTCTTCCTGCCGTCCGTATGCTGCTTAAACCCCTCCCTTCTGCGCACCAAGGGTACAATTCATCTTCTCTATCCTTACCCATCTGAGAGCTATAGGACTGGTATGAACTCAGTGTCGAGGCTCTACCTTTATTCAGTGGAGGAACAGAGGCAAGCAGCTGACAGTCATCTATGGGAGCAGGCTCTAACATGGGGCAGGTGAATTATTTTCTCAGCGTCTCTTGTCTGTATGACTAATCTTGTCATGACACCTAACCTTCAGACAGTTAAAATTAGCTGAAAGGAATCCTGTGCCAGGTCTCCTCTTTGACTAAATCCCTTATTAAGTATCTATACATTTTTTAAGCATTAAAAATAACAACTTTAAAAATGTAATAAACTTGAAGTTCCCAGGGATACTTAAAACTACTGTTTCTAGAGATAATGTATTTTCTGACCCTTGTACAGAACAGAAGAAGGAAAGTTACACTCCATTTCCCATTGCTAATTTTATCCTCCTAAGAACTGGAAACCATTTCTGTCATGGGAGCTTAGACAGGAAGGGCTGGAGTCTACAGTTCTTGCTATGACCTGAGGAAATTTTCTAAATATCAAGGTTGCAGTATTATTTTTTGCAAAAAAGATGCAGCACGGGTAATGACCAATTTGTTAGTATACAATATATTTTTATTTGGAGCTGACCAGACATAAAAATCCATGACCAAAAATGTTTTCTACCCCCAAATGGAAGCAGTGAAAGAAAATAATAAAAAAATCTTTTCCACAGGTTTTCCGACCAGCTCTAATTCGGATGAGCTTTAAACTACAGCATTTATTTGAGTGTCTCCACAGGTACTAATTTAAATGTCAACAAAGCTGATATAAGCATTTAACTGCTGATCACTTTAGCAGTTACGGTGCTTGTCCCAAAATCCCAAACAGTATCACCAATTTCCCTAGATGCAAAAGCCTCAGATGTCCCCAGTACAGCTGTCAAAAACCTCCTGCTACCTCTCCTTGGCTATTCTATAATGCTAGCACGTGCTTTCAGCAAAAAGGACCATGATAAAAAGGCTGATAAGGAGATTGAAATGTAGGCTTTCAGTGTAGAAGTAGCTTGATGAGGAGAACTTAGCAGGTACTAGATGTCTCTTTCATCTGGCAGGGGAAAAAAAAAAATCCAAATAAAAACAAATGGTGATAAGCCAGATGTATTTAAATATGGAACAAGCCACGTCCTCTCTTGTTGACTTCAAATTGAGATGACTTTGAGGGAAATTATTTGACATAATTTGCAAGTTGTGCTTTAGGAGAGTGTTCATAACTTTTTAAAAGGACTAAGTGGGTAAAATACAGTAGCTTACTATGCACAGGAGTATTATGATGACCTACTCTTTCTTTCGACATGAAGAATTTTAAATTCTTGCATCAGGTTACCTTCTCTCAACCTCTCGTTACTATAAAGTAACACTTTATAGTAAAGTAAAGTAGCGCTTTATAGTAAAGCACTTTATAGTAAAGCAAAGTATAGTATAGTAAAGTAGCACTTCATCATCGTCTTCACAGTAATTTTCTTTCTAAAATAGTCAATAAACCCTTGATCCCTGAACCAATCCTCCTTATTCTCCTCCGTGAATCTTTTCCCGCAACAGTTTGCCATTCCTGCGATGTTGTTTTCTCTGAAGTCTTTCCAGTTCTTCATTGAATATTTCTGGTTTTGCTTTTATTTTTCAGGAAAGATGACCTGTGCCACATGGTGACACAAGGATATTGGATAACATTACTGAAGTGCTGCACCTCAACTGCTGCCGCTGACTTCTATAGGACTTTCTGCCTATTGGATCATTGGTAAATCAGTCTCTATATACTCAAAGTGTTTATGTTTCAGAGACGTATTTTCGGAAATAATTAGACTGTACTGAAAGAAACAGGAATTATAACATTTATTTCAAGCTGTTGCAAAGTTCATCTCATGTTTCCTTGACAGTTTGTCTACTCAATTTGTTAGTGCTCAGTAGATATTAGAAACAACTGTGCGGTTCTGCTTTCTTCTATATTTCATGCAATTACTTTATTTTAAATTCTGCAATTGGGCAGTTAAAGGTGGAATATTCCTGAAAGAGTCTGCAAATTCTAGCAGTCTATTTTTTTTAAAAGGCAGAAATGTGAATTAATAACCAAAAATAAAATTAGATGTGAACTCTTGGGTGAAAACTAATTTCCTCTGTTGTTTCTGGGACACGTAAAATTACTTTGATAACACAACTGAGGAGCTCATTAAATACATGTTTGGTCATGTACAAATGAACCTCTTTGTTCAGATGGGGAAGACAACACTAGGGAAGTTGACCCTTATTAACGGTAAGATGCAACTTCAGTAATTCCATCTTTTGTCAAAATGTTTGCATGCAAAGCAAGATTTCTTCATATGAGTGTCTTCCTGTTCACTTATTCAGAGAGGCTGTGTCACGAATGGTGATAACGACTGTCAATACTTAAATTATATGGCCATATTTATGGAACCATGATGGGAATTGCCTGTTTACAACCAGTTATTTTCAATAAGTAATTATCACAACGCACCCAGGGTGATATCCTATTGCTGTAAAAGCTGAAAGATATACAGCAGTGCAATGTTGACTGATGACAATATTATAGTCTTGGTGTCACTCAAGCATTCAGGTGAGTTGTACGAAAGCACTTAACATATTTTGAGTTTGAATTATTAAGATACTCCCCTGTACAATACGAGTGCTAAATGATTGCACTCTGTTGTGGGTGACTTTTAGTCTTCAGCATTAAACTTTAGAGAGAAAATGTCTTCATTTGATTTCTTCTGCTTTTTGAAGATATACTTATTCTGCGCATTGCACAATATAGTATATAATTGCAATTGTATAACCATACAATTCTACAAAGGCTTTTAATAAACGAATCTCAAAATATTTGAAAGTTGGTACTTGAATAAACATAAAGAATTCTGGATTCTGCTTCAAAGCTTCTGAACCTTTTGAATATATGTTTTGAGCTGCAAATCTCATGAAAACAAGCTCTGCAATGAGAATTATTATTTTAAGATTCTATTTGTGGTCAGGCTGGAGATACTGTAAGAATTGTATTTTGGTGTTTCCACACCTGACTATGCTAGAACTAAAAATCCAGAAGTGCAGAGAAATTAAAATTAATCTGATAAATTCGTAGGTTTTGATACATTTTGAGGTCTCACTGGATGCTGTGGTAGCAGAGGGAAGGCCTCTTGCTTCACAGTTTTTTACAGTCGTCCTGATGAATTTCTAATGGAGGTCATTTATGACTTGCAGATAGTTCCTCCCAAAAAACAATGATCTCCACACAGATTAGAAGGAAGCTGCAGGATAAAGAGCTCTAGCTTTCAAGTAATTAAAAAGTTTTAATAACTTAATTCAGTAGTTCTCCAAACTTAACACAGTATTGCCAGTTAACAGCGTGCTGCATTGGGAAAGGCAGTATCACCCTCTTCTGAACTTAACTCAGTAGAAGAGGTAAATGTTATTTGAAACAGAAGAGTTAACTGTTCTTTAAGAGTATGTACATGAGGATTTTCTTTTATTATCCATTGTTCTAAAGAAGCATTGCTACAATATCCAGAACTGCTCAGATAGTGAGACAAAGACCTTGCCCAAATAATTTTGAGGTGGATTTTTCTAAAGTTTTGGGTAGTCATTGGATTCATTAATGTGATGCATTCTAAAATTCCTGGCAAACTTCTTCCAGAACCATGTCATTCATTACTTGGTATGTATCAATGTACTTGATGGCTCCATTAAAAATCACTGTCATTAAGGAGAGAAACAATATCTGTGAGCCTTACACTTACAGTTGTACTAAATTATTGAATGTCTGATTAACAGTTAATTTTAAAAAAAATGTTTGTAACCCTATTGAGTGAATATTGATGAATAACACACTCTCAGAAATAAAGAATAGCTTCTAAGGAATAGAAAACAGGAATACACATGCCACAGCAGCCACACAGGTATGGATTTCTAATTTGTTGACTACTCTTCAGCCAACTTTGATAATAGCAGTGGAGAATTACAGTATGAGTTTTGCCAAGGTCTCAAAGACTGAGATCTGTGTCAGGAAATCTTTTTGTGTTAATTATGTATTTTTCCTCCTCTTTTTCTAAATAGTTTTTTTCCTAAACAGAAAAAAAAAAAAAAGCCTGTGGTTCTTAAAATGTTAATTTCCTCTAAAAGATTATTTCCTCTTCTTCAGGAAGTTGGCATGCAGCAAACCACTTCTAAATCAAGCTGCAAGCCGGTACTGTAAAAAACAAAGAGTTTATTGGTACCAGACATTTGTAAATAAGTAATTGACACCCATGCTATAACAATAAGCAACTCCAAAAAAAACAGGGAGCTGCCAGAATAAACAAGTTTGCAGTGAGTTCCATCCAATGCTGTATATCCATCAGGGTCAGTCCCATCAGTGTTGGTCAAAATAATAGCTCTGGGACCAGCTGGAGTTCTGCAACGCAGCAGCTGTCTCCTGCTTTTGTCTCTTCCTTCCTTCTCCACAGTCTTCCAGTGGGATCCCTAGGCTTGGGCAGGCTGCGAGCTATAGCAATGTTGTCTGAGCAATGTGTGTGAGGGTTGGTGACAAATCCAAAGCCTCTGGAATTACTGGGATTTGGATACACAGAGAACCAAGGTGAGAGGCATGCTGCTGCCAGACGGACGTAGGCTCAACACTTCAGCTTTTGAGGGATCAGACCTAGTCAGGCCTCCCTCCCTTTGGGTCAGTGCTGTGGGGATGTGGCTCAGGAACACCTAGAACACGTTTGCTCTTCCTCTGTTCTTAGTAATTGGGTGGGATACAATGAACATGCACTGTTTTTGCAATAGCATCTAATGAAATTCTAAGGTAGATTTCCCCCTCCCCCCCCCCCCCCCCCCCCCCCCGCCATTTCAAGCTTCTGGCTGGCTCTCTCCAGTCCACCCTCCCCACCACCATCATTTTCTGTGGTTTCTCCTTATCTCCTGCATTGCTGCCTTAAGCAGATTTGTAAAAAAGCTGGCAGCGCAATAAGGTATGAGGGGGCTGCAGCAGGCATTTGCCACATTTCAGCAACTGACAACAGTCATATAAAGTTGAAGGCAAAACATAAGGTAAGAATAGGTGTAGGGTCTGTGTTGAACTGTAAGCACTCTTTGGTAGTGGTGGGCACGTTAAAAAACTGTATTAGATAATAAGGCACTTGAGCAGAAAGTTTCTGTTCCTCTTGGTGAAAGATTATGCTTTAAATGAGGGAGTGCAGACCTCTAGACTAACTCTGTTCCTTCACTCCTGTCTAATGCAGCATCAGAAAGATGCCATACATCAGACTAGGGAGCTAGGTAAGAAAGCATAACTTTATTATTAGTGTGCTTTAAAAATACAATTAATGATGGCTTTGTGCAGCGTGAACCTGTGCCTAGTGCAAAAAAAAAACAACAACACACACCACAAAAAAAAACACCCCACACAACTGCATTCCCTTTGTCAGGGACTATGGGTGAGGTTGTTGGGGGGGCAGTTCCTCCTCCCCCCACTGTGGCCATTTATTTTTGGAACACTGGACTGACAATCCAAAGAGCTAGATTTTTTTTTTTTTTTTTTTTGTAAATGCAGGCTTATTGTGTACATAATTCTCTTAGCAATTAAGTTTCTGAAAGTTAGAAGATAGATCTCAAGACTCCGAAAGGCCTTGGCTTAGAGTATCTGCTGTATGAGTTTCTGCTGGCTTTGGCCTTCAGGATATCTTTTTTTTTTAACTGGCATTCCTAGAAGGAAAAGAAATGGGAAGGGATGAAAAATACAAATTTTCTTTGATAGCATTTACCTTTCCTTTTGGGGATGATGATACAGGGCTCTGACATGAAAGCAGAGAGGGCTGGTGGGTTGATGACAAGGAACAGTATAGGAATGTCTCAGCCTCTGCCCAAGACAGTTCATGGTGTTAGTGGTGGGTTTGGGTTGGGTTTTTTTTGTGTTTTCTTTTTAATTTTGCTATTGTTGAGACAACAAGCAGGAAAGTCAGAATATGCAGAAGATGGCTTGAATTCTGGTGAATTGTGGTTTAGGTGTCAGGTGCTGAATGTACGCTGTAGGTGTCAGGTACTGAATGTACGCTGTTGAAAGTGTTGTTATACAAGTGCATAAATCTAATTGCTTTCATTAAAAATGTTTAAAAATCATAAATACTATAGGTCATGAACAGCATAAGACAAAGCAACCAGTACAGTAATAGATACACACCCACATTTATACTGTAAATCAAATATACGCTGTCATAGAGTAGAAATCTATTGGTTTTTTTAGGAAAGGTCATAAGTATTTCCAAAGAGATGCTGCATTGCTAAGGCTATTCTAGGCTAACAGGAAGAGTATTTGAATCGTTCAGCAATAATCTCTTTGGTACTTGTGTCATGACAGCAGATTTCTAAAATGTTACTGAGCCAAAGTCACTCTTAATTCCCTTGATGAGTGACACAGTGAGTGAGAGCAATTATCCCCAAATTTAGCTATTCTTTTATTCTCAAACTGATGTATATTTCCCCAAAATATTAACTGAATGGCGTCTAAACAATCAAACTTCAGTCTTGCGAAACTGCTTGCATGCTATTCAGTTCAGCTATTTTGCTCAGTATTTGTGGTGTGCAACAAACCGCCTGTGCCTATTGTTTTTGTTCCCAGATTAAATCTCTGAAGGCTTTGGCAGTCTCAAGCTTTGTTGAAGTCATTGGGCTCTGAAGATGCTCACAACTTTATTATGTTGTTATTAAAACTGTTAGAATTTTCAAAGGCCGACCCACCAAATATTGCAAAAACAGTAGCAAAACCTTTTCATTTTGTACAAACGCTAGTGCGACTCGGAGACCATTCCATCCTCCAAAGGTACATCTGTTTGAGCAAGGGGTTACCAGAAACAAGTAACAAGGACATTGAGACCATTGCCCAATAACCACAGCCATTATTTTGTAATATTTATTGAGCTCTGCAGGGGTTTTCCTGGGATCAGAACTTGGTTGGTTTTAGTAGCAATGTTTTCAGTTGTGTCATATGGATTGTTTCTTGTTATTAGAGCTGAATGTCGTTCTCTGCCATTTCAGAATTGCTAGTTAATAGATCTTGCAGCAATGCATTTGTATGCTGCAACTTATAGCAAAATGCCATGCAATTTGAATACCAGCTTCACCCACCATGAGTCTCTCTGGTATGTGTCACTATCCAGGGAATGTGTCTGGGCACCTTCCCTATTTAACCTGGTTGATTGAACATTATGCATCCAGCTGCATTATTTTCAAAACTTATTGAATGTTTAGGTGTAAACTGTCCCAAGAGAAGTGTATAGATGGTTGCCAATTAAACCAGTAGAAATGACACATGGGGTTTTTAAGATGACCTTCATGTGCTTTACCAAAACTAGCCTACATAGTGCTTTGAGACACAAGTAGAATCAGATGCTTTTTCTTGTACAGCTAAAATATATGTGGGTTTTTTTTTTTCCAAAAGATTTGCATCTCTTTCCAGAAAGAACTACTCTTCTTAAGCAGCAGGTAAGGAAAATAATATGGGTAAAATATTTGGGGAGAAATGGGAAAGGACATTTAATATATTTAATCTTATTATACATTTTTCTACATTAAAGTCAACAGGCTGCAAATATATTCTGCTACAAAGCTTTGTGTAAGAAATATCTCTATAAGAAAATACATCTCATTAAACATTTCCTGTAAATAAATTATCCCAAACAACTATGTTTTGCAAGAGGAAAAGGGGCGGGGGGGGTAGGCCAATGATGGTAAGAGCTAAAAATTGCTGAGAGCCCATTTCTGCAACCCCCCTGCTCATGCTGGGTATCATTTTCTTTAATATGTAGTCACAATGAGAGCAATGGAGCTCCTCTGCTGAGTATGTGTGTGTCAGTGTAAATAACACTTGCAAAATTTGTTCCTGTACTTTTTTAATATCTTGAAATTATGCTATTTCTGAGCCTTATTCCTGTTTCAGTCACACTGGAAAAATTCTGAAATAAGCAGAGTTGCAAGATGAAACTCTGACTGAGACTATTAAAAAACAGAAGACTGTCTCCAAGC